>NW_009626192.1:3983-32347 GCF_000690535.1 Cariama cristata | reverse complement strand
TGCTGAACATAACAGCATTTTTAGTTAGACAGATCTTTCTCCAATTGATAGAGTTGCTTTTGATTTGAAATCTATAGAGAAGACTTAGCAAGGAAACACTAAAGATGTCATCTGGGCTGTTATTGTTTCTGAGCAAAAGACGACTGTAAAGAGGAAGCATTTCGATGGGCTCCAGGACCAGCGGGTGGTGGTGGTAGTAATTTCATGCCATTCTGAAGTTCTCCGCACTGGAGAATTTCAGGTGAAGAGCAACTGCCTCGCGTTGATGCACCTGAAGCCCTCCAGCAATACTGATCTCACGTTGGAAGTCTGAAGTTGCAGAATAAGTCTGAATAGGTCTGAAGTCTGCAAGTTGCAGAATAACGAAGAGTCCAACAAGAAGAGTCAGAATCCATTCCCTGCACTTAGGTTTGGCAGATTGCAAAGGTCCGCGGTTCCCTGAACCAGGAAAGTTTCGGTTTTGTTTTTGTTTTCTCTATTCTAAGCTGCAAATTCGCAGACTCCTGGCAATGGCAGCGTCAGAGGCAGCAGTCTCTTGCTTGAAGCGGCTCTTATTGTCAGCAGAACAGAAAAATGCACATAGGTTCACAACAAGCTGCTGCTTAGCCCTTCGACTCACCATTATCGGTTGAGGAAAAGCTCACTAGTTAACCATAATAGTGGGGATTTATTGTCGTACATGAGCAAAAAAATCCGTTTGATTCTCTCCTCCTTTTCTGACAAAAAGCCCACCCCTTGCTGTATATCTCCATATTGTGGGGTTTTTTTCCTGTGAAGGTGAAAGTGTGATTTTTTTTTCAAGGACTCCTGCTTCCTTGGTAATTGAAGCTTTTCACCCTGAACCTGACAGCCAGTTCTTCCTCGGTCAATATTTAATTTAATTTAAATTCTAATGTGGGCACTAAGACTCAAATCCATTTATAAGAATTAGTCCTTGCAGTGGTACGGGGCAGTCACCACCCGTGGGTTCTCTTTGGCCCTTAAACCATAGAGCTGTGGCATGCATACGAGTTGTAATGAGGCACCGCCATCTGATCTTTTTGTTTATTACTTATTTTATTTCATTTAACCTCGGCTGTACGGCTGTCCCCTGCATGTAGGCAAGGGGAAGTCTGCAGTGGCAGTTCTGATGCTCAGAGGTGTCTTGCCTAACAGCTTGTGAGTAAAACGTGCTTAAAGAAGTTACTGTACACACAGTCGCTAATTAGTTTATGATTTAGTTATCATTTTACTAGTATGTCAGTCATTATAATTTGTCTGTAAATAAACAGAGATGTATTTTATCCAATATAGAGCACACACGAACTGAAATAAGGGCAGTTGAGGTGAAATGGCAGCTTTGCAGCCACCCACTACTGAGCAAGCCCTTCATCTTTGGTTTTCTCGTTGTGACCCAAAGTAATATGTCTAACCTTCATGTTTTCTACGGCCATCAAGCATCAATATTAAGAAATATTAGGAAAAAGTCTCGAGTATTATTGTCCATCTGATCATCATCCGATACAGGCATCTGGCATGTTAGCAACTGAGTGCTGCTCTTATCAATAACGCACACTTTTTTAAAAGTGTTTTTTTAATGGAAAATAAAACATCCCAGATTAAGGCATTATTTATTTCTGGCTGCATACGCTAAAGGTCTTTTAAATTATTTCATTCACTCTTAATTCAAGACGAATCCTCATGTTACTCCGAGTGAAAGCCTTATACAATTACCTGGTAGTAGAATCCATTTGTTTTTTAGCACCTTGAAACTCCCTGTACAGGAAATCTTTTCATAAAACATACAGGCTGGAGAGGGCAGTCAGTGCATTGAGCAATTAGACTTTTCACCTAATAGCAGAGTTGAAGGCTCCCTGCCCTGTCTTAAATTCTTAACTGTGGTATCAGCTTAAAGGAAATGCTGGGTTTTTGCTTTCATTTTATCCTCATCTTTTTCTTTTCTGTCTTTTTAAGCAGCTTGAGTGTCCATGCTGAGCCATGTCACATTCAAAATGATACACATACTGTGCATTTTAATGAGCTGCTAACACTGATTATACAAAAAGCAATCTCAGAAATATTTACCGAGACAAAAAAAAAAAAGCCTATGGGGAATTAATTAGCTTTTTAAGAATTGGCTTTCTGAAAGCCTCAGATTCTGGAAAAGTTGAACTTCAAATTGGAAGAGGTTTCAAAGGAGTTGAAGAAGGGATCAGAAGAAAAAAAAAGTAAGTTATAATGGAGTATTACACATCCCAGGCATCTCTGTACTGGTCAGAAGATGTACTGGAGGCTGTATATATAATTGATTCATGCTCTAAAAGCTTTCTGAGAGAGGAATGCCATGCAATGCCTAGATCATCTGTAAAGTTTCTATAGCCTTTCTGTGGCGATAAGCAGAGAGGGACAAAATCATTGGAGCCCTGCCCAGTTCCCTCCACCATGTGCATGACAACAGATGTAGGAAAAGTCTGCTGCAGATATGTTCTCGCAGAATCGCAGAGTGGCTGAGGTTGGAAGGGTCCTCTGGAGCCCACCTGGTCTAAGCCCTGCTCAGAGCAGGGTCACCCAGAGCAGGTTGGTCAGGGCTGTGGCAATCAGGTTTTCGATGGCTCCGAGGATGGGGGCTGCATGATCTCTGTGAGCAGACTGTTCCAGTGCTCAGTCACCCTTGCAGTAAAAAAAAAAAAGGTGAATGCTCTGGATCCGGAGGCAGTTCTCCTCATGCAGTGTTTTTCTTGCTATGGTATTTGAAGTTTTGCCTCCATATGGAGGTAGCTGTGCTTTAGTACTGGGTACAGGAACACACAGATGCGCAACAAACCTCTTTCTCACAGTTCCTATAGAATGACTTTTTGACTAGTTTATTGGAAGATTAAAGGTGTTTTAATTTGATGATCTCCTTAAAAGCTTGATTTCTTTAATTATAGTTAAGCACCTAAGCTCCTCTTTAAATAATAGTTTGAAATATTTTATATTTAAGAATAGTTATAATTCTGTAAATTTGCATAGAACTATCTTTCCTGATCAAAAGTTCTATTTCAACAGTCAAGCAATTATGATCAAATAATGAAGTGCATGAAGTATGTCAGATTTATTGGAATGAGAGACATGGCACAAGTGAAAGGTATATCTCATGTCTTAAAAAATAATGTGAGCTGTACACTTCTCTCTACATCCTATTATCTCTATCCCTAAAATATGGACCCTAATAAACACGATTTCACAAATGTATATTTTTTCAAATAGTGGTGTTGGAAACTCACTGCATTCAAGGCAATGTAAAGTTGCATATAAATTCCAGTTAGTTTTAGACCTATCTGATTAATGCTTTCTTTTCCTGCAGATGTAAAATTCTATCCAAGGGCTGGATATTACCTAAATATACACTTCTCTCCCTTCCAAGGGAAAGTGATCTAATAATGCGGCATTTGTCATCAGATAGTGACCTATGAAAGGAATTAAGAATTTACTTGGATCAGGCATATATTGTGAATGAAAGACATATCTCGGTGATAGGAGGAATTACATGAGCATCAAAGTGATCCTTTGCAGAGAGTACTTCTGAGCTCTGCAGAAACTATTTCAGTGCAGGCGACTCCAGCCCTGGAAACGTAAGGGACAAATCCTTGTAATAATGGGTTGAAAGGCAATCCGGAAATTCAAATGTGGAACCGGTCCTTGAAGGATGGCTTGGTGCGTACAGGATATTACTGAGATCAGAAAGATTTGAAAGGAGTTTTCTTTATTGCCCATCAGTAAAATCACAAATAATATTGCAAATGTTGTAAAACGTGTCGGGGTGGGAAGGCAGCACAGGTTTCTGGACCTCTTTTAGAGCACACGAGTGCCGATGCTGAGGAGCTGGGAAGAGTGTATTTGTAGTGCAGGTTGTCTCAACCTTTACTTCTAAGCAAAGCAGGATCAGGGTGAATTGAAGACTTGTACATAGGTATTTCAATGCTTTCACATGCAGCAAGCGTGCTGTGCCTGAGTATGTCCTTTCAGCCCTGCATTGCCTGACTTCTGGTGCCTATGTTCTCATCCACAGACTCACCTGACTTGAGAGCAAAATTAGAATTGACGTAGGGTTAGATTTACAAAGTTAATTGGGCTCATAAGAGGGATCACTGAAGCACTGGTGCAGGCCTAATGTTCTTTGCACACCTAAATAATTTTGTAAATCTGGCCGTAGACACCATATATGACTCTGAAATCCACTCTGATT
Source organism: Cariama cristata (assembly GCF_000690535.1). Taxonomy (NCBI): domain Eukaryota; kingdom Metazoa; phylum Chordata; class Aves; order Cariamiformes; family Cariamidae; genus Cariama; species Cariama cristata. Next base: position 28,140 of record NW_009626192.1, on the reverse strand, counting down.
TTAGATCACGTCGGGCAACCTAGCCAGTAGGCATAGGTTTACGCTGCAGCAGAGGCACAGTCTGAACATTACACACCATGAAAAATTGGGAGATCGTGTCCAGAACCTGTGCCTAGCTCTGCTAACCAAAGCTGAGGTGTTTCCTCTGCAATGCAGAAGACTGTCGTTTGGCGTGGGCATGCTTTGTTCTACCTTGGTTTAGATACCTGATGATCTCTTCTCCATGCCCTCCTCCTCTTTTAATGGTATTGTTTAAATAAATATTAATGCCTCATCTTTGAGCAGGTGCAAACCACTACTCCAGAAAGACTGTATTACGGTTGCAGAACCATTATTGTATCCCTATCAATCAGGCTCTCATTTGTTCCTGGGATGTAAAGAGCACCTGTGGCTAGTTCGCTATAGACTTTATTACAAGCTAGATGACTTCAGCGTTCCTTGCTCATAACTGTGTTCCTTCTGCTTTCTTTTCTATGAATAAATTTTGATTTTTTGTAAGCCTTGAAATAACTTTTTTCCCCTCATTTCATGACTCTCGGTAGCAGAAAATAAAAATAAATAATAAGACCCCAAGAAATACAGGTGCCCCTCTGCGAACTTACTTAGTGCAGGACAGCAAAACATTGTCACAGAAGACAGTGAAAACAAATAGCTTTTTCTTATGCTAGCTACTCTTTTAACGTCTTTTATCTTCTTTTAATAGTGCCTTATTAAAAAAACAAAAGGTGAGATTTAAACACACTGCAATACAAAATTTATTCTATTAAGTGTATGACAGACAAATCAGAGAATCTTTATTTCCCTTCTTATATAGTTTTTGTTCAAATGGAAGACCAATGCTATGAACCTGCTCTGAATGGTCCCTTGATTTTACTCTGCTTCCTTTGAGAACAGCCACCATGAAGGCACAACAGCATCTTTTAGACTGTCTGCAAGGATTTACCCTTGGTGAGCTGCAGGTCTTACGGACAGGGACTGTCTTACGGATTCATACGTTACAGGCGTACAGGCTCTTCTAGCAGTGTGTGGCACGTATGTGTGGATGTCTGTTGCAGGTTCCAAAGCAGCTTACGGATCAGTCTGAGCTTGTAGCACAAACCAGTTTCAGTCTTTGGTCATCATTAGGGCAGTTGAGAAGGTGGGTGGCAGTGTAAAGGTAGCCTGGCAGGACTGCAGTGAAAATGATCCGGCCAAAATACCGGCATCCCCTTAGCTTGGTTGTTCTGTGTGTGACAACAGGAGTGCACAGACACGGGTACCCACAAGCTGCTTTCCTGTGCAGATGTGGGATGCGAAGAAGTGCAGTGACCCTTCCAGTGACAGCTGGTGGCTGTGAGCTTCAGCCGAAGTGGTCACCTGGAAGTCACAAACTCTGTCTGACACCTTGCCTCTTCGCTGCCCCGCACTGCCCAGCCCTCTTCGCTTGGAGTGCCAGGCGTTCGGGCTCTAGGATCCATCTTTATCTGTATTTTAGAATCTCTTACCCATTTGTTCCTCTAAGCATGTGTTAATATTAATAACACATAGATAATTTTTCTGAGTAAGAAGTCAAATTCACCTACATGCTGCCAGATCTACGCCTCCAGGGAAGTGTTCTGAGTCTAGAGCTCGCTGAATACTTCTATTTCAGACTCCTCTTTCTTCAAAGACAGACTAAAGGAGCATGCTCATGAATATCAGTTTCTCTTGAAATGTTTTGGATTTTTGTTAGGAAAAAAAAAATCCAGACCACAAACTTTCAGGTGAAAGCAACAAAAGCCAATTGAAGATATGGGCTTGTTTGTGCATAGTCCAATTTCCCTCGTCTGTATTTGATTAAAAACACTGCAGATTTAACAGGATTTTTCTTCTAGATGGAAAGAAAAACAAGAAGAAAAATAGCCCTGCATGAAACTCCCTGTTATTTTCTTCACCAGTGGAGTATTTTGTCATTCTGAGCAAAAATTAACTGGAGTTGTCAAAGTTTGCCAGTGAGTGATAGTGTCACCTTAAATGTTACTAGTCAAAACTTGTTTTCTCCTTTTTCACTCCTCCAGAATTCAGGTAGGCAGTTTGCCAAAGTGTAAAATTCCCTTTCATGCAACTTGAAAAGTCAGCTGCACCAGCCATATCGTCACTCCGAACATCACATCAGATTAGAAAACAGGGACACGTTTCCCAGCCCAGGCAGCGCCTGTAGCGATGCAAAGCAAGCCGCCTGCCTGGCTGCCAAGGGGACGGCCCCGGCAGGACATCAGCTCGCAGAGCTCTGCCAGGCCTCGGGACGGCTGGAATGGGGCCGTGCCGAGGACCGGGGTGAGGGATGGAGCGGAGCAGGGACACACGCTCTCCTGCGTTCATCTGCCGCTGAAGATGCCAAAGGATGCTGACCAACTAGAAATGCAGGCTGTGTTTTTCTGCAGCTGCAGACAAGCTCTGGTCAGTGGGGGAACTGGAACGGTGTTGTCCCACGTGTGATTTAGGGAGGCTTTGGGACGGGTGACCCTGACCTCCAAAACCCTCCGGCCTGGGCCAGCTTCCAAGGAGCCTTGCAGGAATCTGCCCATCCCACCCAACTGCAGTGGGACTGGGCAGCATCTCCCGAAGTATCTGCTCGCTTGTCCGTGTCGCTTGTGCAGGAATCTCTCCTCTCCTCCCTCTGTGTGCCACGGGCAGGTTCTGGCAGTAGCACACAGGACTGCCTGTGTGCACATGTCTGTGCTTTACCTACAGTCTGAACTGTCTTACCTGGTTTAGCTTGATCTTCAGAATTGTGTTCTAATGTATTTGCTACACGCTTATATAATGTGCACGATATTCTCCTTCTCTGGCAATGCTCGGAAAGTTGATGGTGAACTTTTGGCCTTATAAATATGTTTCTCCCAGATGAGAAAGCAGAGAGCTTGTGATGAAAATTAACTTGCTAATAAAAATAATTAGTGTACAAAGGGCCAATCACCAAAATCAAACCCTGCTTTGTTTCCCTAAGTATGTTTAAGTGTTGCATGAATAGAAACAGATTATGAGAATAAATCATTTCTGGTCTGCACCTTGGGACGAAGCTGAATGATGGTTCTTGTCTCTGTAGATTCCTCGGGTGCTTTTCCTTGTATTTTATGCGTTTGAGCAGCCAGATCTTTATGCACATTCATAAGCGTTTCAGGAAAAACAAAAGACTGGGTTGTCTGGTCCATTTTCTGGCATCACTACTACACAGTGAAATTACCATTTTGCAGTTTCCACCAGTAAATCTTTTGTCTAGTCCTAAATCCTCTGTCTAGCCCTTCCCGTCACTGCTTGCAGAGTTGGTAAATTCACAGCTTGCCTGTCAGCAGATTTTATTTTCTAATTTCCTTTCTGTCTTAGAAGATTTTTCTCCATTATTTGCACAATCTGAGATTGAAACCATCATCTATTACTTCATTCCCACGTCTGCTGTGAAGTCATCCTTTCCTTTCCGACACATTGTATTTTCCCCTCAGTCTTTATTTTCTCTAAGATATTACAGGGAGATGCCTAGAGAAAAGCAAGCGTTTCTGAATTTGCTACTTGTGATATCTTTTTTTTCCTGTTGCTGCATATGCACCTTGAAAAGTTGAGCTTTTCCCTGTGGATATGCCACTTTGAATGCTGAGTCTGAGTTGATGCCTTCATAAAGACCCTTGACTATGAATTTGTTCTCTTGCAATTACTGATTCACCATCCTTCCTCCAGATACAAACCACCACAGATAACATTATTTGAATTTATCTACGGGAGTGATACGCAGCAGGCTCATTTCCCAAGGTTATTTTGGAATAAACAAGCAAACAAAAACAAGCCAACACAAAACATTAAAACCCTAAAACAAACAACCAGGAGCCCAGATCTGCAGCATGCATTTTTATTCTTGTTTTGCCTATAGAAAAAGGAGGGATGTCAGAATTCAAATGTCTCGCAGTATGTTCAGCAGAAGCAGTGCAGCATGCCATTTGGATCTGTCAACGTTTTATATTGTGACTGGCAAGGAAGCTGCTGTACCTTTTCCCTGCAGATTAGTGCAACAGCTGTAAGAGCCTTGCAAAGTGACATAAATTACAAACAGTTCTTACCAGATTGGCCAGGGAATCAGGTAAGGGAAAACTGCATGCCATAGGTTTGTTTCTTTGGATGATTTTTTTGGTAGATCTTGCATAAATGGGAAAAAACCCCAGATTTTTAACTCATCCTGATTTAGGAAAATTTGTGGCTGACCTTTAAGCTGACTGGGTTCAGTACACGGATTTCCTTTGACTTCTGCATGTTTTAAGCTATGTTTTGCTCCTTTTGTATTCACTGGACAGTTGAGCCCCTGCAAATCTAAAACAGCAGCAGTGAGATTTCAGCCCTCTTCTATCCAGTGCTGGATCAAAAATATCTTCCAAAAATATCTCACATTTGAACATTTCTTAGGGGTACAAACTTTCGCTTTGTTTTGAGGAAGACGGGCAGAGGAATGGAAGACATCCTTCCCCAGACTGCTGAGCTACTTCAGTTCAGAATAGCTGTAGCACGAGGAATGCATTTTTTAGTATTACTTTAAATCCAGTGGAAGCAAACTGAAAAGCAATGCAGTTAAAGCTATGCAATTAAAGTCAAGCTCTACAAGTGTGGCTGAGTGGAGATGTGGGTATGATAAGCCTAATAAGTAGTAAATCTGGGTATAAATCTGAATGAAACAGTGTTTAAGTTTTGCATTTGTTCACTGTGCGCTGCTGTAGACCCTTTCACCGCAGTGAAAATTAACTGTAATTCCTTGAATCCGTAGCTCTCTTGTTTTCATCCTAGAGGGACTTTAAGTGTGCAGCTCTCCTTAGCGAGAGCTTCCCCGGCCACAGCCGCCGGTGAGTTTGGTTGCTGCCTGCAGCGATGCAGCCCTGGCCGCAGCGGCCACCTCTGCGCTCGGCTCCGGCTGCTGCCGGTACCCAGCCGGTGCATCCCCCGACGCTGCTTCCCGGTCCCCAGCCGGTGCATCCCCTGACCGCCGCGGCTTGCGGGGGTGTCGAGAGGAAATTTTTCGTGTTGATTTTGGATTTTGTTTTTAAAAAGAAATAATTTCACTGCTGAAATGAACAGGGGGGTTTAGATTTCAGTGGAACCAGGATTTTCCCAGTAAAGTGAGCCTTATTCCCATCTCTACACTTCATAATTGTACTTCACGTAGTAACACTGTCCTCTGAAAACAGTGGTTGAACTTCCCTACCCTTCAGTGAGAGTGCGACAGGTTTCATGTTAGCTCAGGAAAATGATGTTAAAACGTAAATGACTTCACAGAGCTCACATATGTGCTTACGGGGATGAGGCTGCTTGGTTCAGAACCTCCAGCCCTGTTTGGATTTGTGTGTATGAGCTGGTAAGTTTTGTGATATTAATTTTATTTATTTGGTATAATTGTTGTGCTTTGAAAAGGAAAACATCCTGGTCCTCGCCTTTTCTCTGTCCTGTCTAAATCACATCTGTAATATCAGAACAGCCAAAGTTCGTTGCCTTCCTAATGAAACAGGCTGCTTAAGCACTAAGCCCTGGTAATCCAGTTTATGTTTTCATAACAGTAAATAAAATATGACGATATGCACAGCTTGTGCTTGATGTAAGCAGTGAGATCATTATGGTGTTCCTAAACCTTTTATTTTAAGATTTATTTAGTTGATAAACTTGACGTGTTTGTCCTTCATTTGTCATTTCTAGCATGGGCTTCAACCCAAAGCCAGCTTCCCATACCTTCTACCGCTCCAGTTTAAGCTTCCTTTTGCCTGGAGATTTGTTGGTACAGCAGATGTAGAGATGTCATCTACAGGATGTAGAGCGAAAGGCAGAGGCTCTAAGGGATGGGACTTTTGGCTCTTTATGTGACCTTGGACAGCCTAAGCAAGCTCTCCTTTCCTCAGTTACCTTTGCCTAAAAGTGAGGAGCTGGTATTTCCTTCCCTCTAATCCGTAGTGTTTTCTCTTGCTCTTTATATAAGGTACTTTGCTCTTTGTACCGACAGTGTCCAGTGTTTTCATAATCATTATTTACACTTTGATTAAGCATCCATATTATTCAGTAGGTGACATTAATAATATCAAAATTCCATTTTATACAATATTTAAGATCAGAGTTTCCTATCGGAAATCAATGAGAACATCTTCCTAAAAAATCAATTACCTGAATGCCCCTGCTTATATAAGAAGTATCTATATTTATCAATGCTGATATAAGATGCTGTGGTTATGTTCATGGCCTATACAGAATTCTGTGATGCTTTTCTCAGAGGCAACCAGTTAGCTGTCAGGAGTGGGTGACTTTTAGTCTGCACCAATACGGTTTAGATTTAAAAGAGAAGTCTGGAGATGAAAGGCTCGATCTCCCATTAACAAACGCCTCCTGCGGATTACTTTGTCATTAGACTTCAGCCCTTACAGAAGACACTCTGTTAACTAGAAAGGGTTGCTCCTTCTCAAGTCCTACATGACTCGAGGTGACTGAGCAATTCCCCGCTGGAGTGGGTCCGTTCAGAATATACCTTTCTCTGTTGGCCAGAGCTGGGTCAGGGAGAGAGCCTTGATTCTAGTCCTAGTCCTGCGATGACTTACCCTGCTGGAAACTGCACCTCTGCACCGCAGTTTATCCTGGACAAAGTTAGAGACAGAGCTTGCACCTCAACTGATCAGTGCCATTGAAAACAAAGGTCTGGGCGCATCTCTCTTTGTTCTGCAATACGACTGTATACATCGCGTATGATACATAATATTTGCACTCTCAAATTGCAGAGGGATTAGGGCTCTGTTTGATGAGTTTAAAATTTTATGTTTATCTTGAAGTTTTTATACATATATATCTCTCTCTCCTGTATCTAATTTAGCCTGGGGTGTAATCAGTGAAAAATTGCAGGGTAACCTCATCACCTGTAAGCATTCTATCGGGAAAATATGCAGCACCAGCAGGTTTTTTAAAGATGTCAAAAAAAAAATCCTTTCATCAGTGCTTTCTTCCTCATTAAATGCAGAGTTTGCTCATAAGTATTTGCCAAATAAAAAGGGAGAAATAGGTAAAAGTTAATACTATACAATTAAGTTCCCTTGAATTTTCCCAGAAGGTTCACCTTAGCTTAATTTAATATCCCCTCAGTTCTCCCAAGCCATCTGTTTGGCTGAGATGCAAAACAAATGTGTACAGTTAGATGTATTTATCATGCAAGCCTTGGAGGTGACAAAAGCTCAGAGGAAACAGGTTTGCTCACTGACCCCCCAGGGCAGTTGTTTCTTCAAGAAGTCCTTCACCACGCAGCCAAAGGCTGTTCGGAGCCATCCTGGGAGACACTTTGAATAATCCAGCAAGGCAGGTAAAGCCCGTGTTAAATGACGAGCATGTCAGCAGTCTCATTAACTTGGTGAGCTGGGCTCAGCAGCTGTGGAAGTCAGAGGAGGGTCTGCCCTAAATTCCCAGCTGGATGGGGGTCCTGGGGGTCCGTATTCAAAGCACATGCAAACTGTTTCCTCCTGAGCTACTCAGAGACAGCTGCTGATTTGCGCGGGAGAGCAAAGGGAAGCAGGACCACCGTGCTGAAGGAGGAAAGCTTCCTGAGCCCTGCGGTGATAACCTTCTGGCTAACCTTATTATCTGAGGTCTGCCTCCCGGGGAGCAGCTGCAAGCCCCTGGAGCTGCTGCTGTTGTCTGAAGTGTGCTCCGCACCACGTGGGAATTGCGACCTGCGAGGCAGCGCCGGGTCCTGTGCAGCCCCGCAGGTAGGCAGGTGCTTTGTAACGGTGGATACGGGCACGGTCTGGGCAGTCTGGTCCTCTGCTCCCTTGGGACCTGGGAGTGTCTGCATTCAGGTTGATGGTCTTGGACTTAGCCCTTAATGTACAGTATAATTCACAGATGGGCAAAATGCGTCAGCAGGTGGAAAGCGTGGCCTCAGCAGCCAGTGTTAAGGCCAAAATGGGATGCTGGGACTCTGGTGCCCAGTTCCCCCTCTGTCATTGCCAGAGGGTACTCTTCCCAGATCCCAAGGACTCCTGGGCTGAGACACTGGCAGTTCTCCTGCAGCGCCATAAGCAAGGGGCTAACACCAACCTCGTTACCCTGTAGTTCAGTTTGCCCTTCCCTCCTCCAGAATGAGAGGAGGACAGCGGGACCAAGCCTGTCCGGGCTGTACCGGCGTGGCGGACGAGAGGGGTGCAGAGCAGAGCAGCAGAATCGGTCGTGTGAAATGCTGAAATCCTACCTCGTTCAGTGCTTGCTATTGCTGACGCTTTTAGCATCGTTAGTGCTTTTTGGCATTAAGGAAGTATGGGTTTTTGCACGCAGGTGAGTGCAGGCTGTTGCTGTATCTTCCTCCTCTCTTTGCCCTGGGCACTCTCCAGGGCGGGTTGGAGTGTGGTCTGGTGACCACGGGTCTTCCACGTTTCCCTGAAGTTTCCCTTTGAATTAAAAGCTTGTGTGTGTAGTAAGGTGAAGAGCATACTCTGCACATGGAACAGGTGGATCCTCGGTGAATAGTGAAATGCATGCTAATTAACAAAAAACTTGGAAGGATAGATTATTTTTACTAAATATGACTGAACACTTGCAATTCAAATGATGGTCTGCTGAGCAGCAAGACAATCATTCTGGGGCTGGGGTAGATATTGGCTATAAAAATACTTATCTCTGCCTGAGTCTGATGTAGAGTTTAATGTTTGCAAAGGTCTGGGCAGCTGTGGCATGACATTTACAGCAATAACAGCATTGCTGAAATGAAAAGATGTCAGATCAGCCAGTTGCAAAGACACACTATCGCTCTTGGGCTCGCTCTCTCCTCACTCCTCCAGTGCTTGGTGGGTTGGGGGTTCTTGCCGTGTGCCCCCCTCAGAGCAGTTGTGTCTCTTTGTTCCGGGAACAGGCGCTCAGGACACGGATGCGACTGGTGTGCAGGAGGGATGCTGTGCGCCCCGGGCAGTATGAGTGCTCATGGCATCGGTAAAAGCAAGGCGGGCGCTAAGGGTCAGACGAGATGTGAACGTTTAGAAGAATGCTTACACAAATGGTGTCAGCTTTTTCAAGAACATCTGCGTCACTGTTAGCCATCAGTGTAACCATTAGCTGTTACATACACAGTTCAGAGGAATTAAATAAAACACCAGGATAAATAAATGCGTGTATAGAAAAAGTTACTGCATCTGAGATGGTCATGGGTGAAGAAGTGAGCAGCTCGTGGGGACAACATCTCTATCAGACCAAGGATTTTCTCCCTAAGTAGTATGCTGTTTACTGTTTTGTCTGCCACGGACACGGGTGTAGGTAACACAGCGTGCGATACCCGCTCCTCAGTTGCGTTCTCACAGTACAGGCCGTGTTCTGGGTATCTTGGTGTTATTTGGGCATCTGAGTGGGAGCTAAACCCTTCTGGAACCCTTACGTGAAAGCAAAGATCAAGGATTTCTTTTAAATAAAGGAGTTGTAAAATCTGTTCTTTCAGCTGCTGTACTGCAGATTTGTTATACGTAAGGGAGTCTTTGAATTCTGGAGTTGTGAAAAAAGTTACACCCAAGTCCTGTTTTTTTAACTGATTACGCTCTAGTTCTTGTTCTAAAGAACTTGATTGTTCTTCAAAGCCATCTGCGAAGAGTTGTGTGCTAGCTGTATACCAGCAAGTGTTTTTTGAAATGCAAAAGTAGAAAGAATCATAACCATCACCAGAGATTTTGCAACTGTAATACACACGCATCTTGAGGCTGAAAGTATTTTATATTGCTATTTTTGAATCTTGACTTACTTGAAAAGAACTTGATGCTTGTGTCATTTTATGTAAATTGGGCTCTGTCTGTCACTGCCTATTGTACCTAAAGGGTTTTAGAAATTTTTTTTTTAGAAATGCACAAGACTATTTCTACTGATATAATCAGTGTACGCGCATCCACGACATAATATTTTTCCATAATCGTAGCACAATTAAACATGGATAGAAATTTGAGGAAGATTTTTACAGCTGTCCCAAAGATATCACAGAATAGTTTGTATTTTGAAGGCAGAAGCTTTCTTCAGTTGTGAAGTATTTAACTGCGTATAGAATATTAACTTGGGAACAGGCATGTCTGCTCAGGCCAATAACCTGGTTAAGGTGGCAAATACCCCAGCAAAACTTAGTGGCTATCAGCATCGTTGTAATACTGCTTTCCACACAGGGATAACACTATCTTCTGAAGGAGAGGATCCTGCAAAAGTGGTTGCAAGGTATAAAGCTACCCAAAGATCATGCAGAAAACAAACAGAAAGACTATGCAAAGGAACAAAGCTAGACATGAAAAAGCTTTTTAAAAATAGCTTTTTTCCCTTTTCCTGTTTTTAAGGGGTTAGTAAACTCTAATAGTGGATTACAGAAAAATGTTTTTCTTGTCTAGAAAGGCACATCATTAGAAAGTGTTCTAGGTGATTACAAACAGCCATGATAGGTACCCTATTGCTCTGCTACACCCAGCAACATTGGATTCACCGTCAGTCCTAGGCCTGTCAATATATACATGGAGCTGAAAAAGAATGCACTACCTACCAAAGATAATTACAACTCTTAAATCTATATGTACAAGTCTAAATGTTCTGTACAGTCCGTATGATAAAGTTAGAACTGTTACCCTCTGGACTGTGCTTGGTTGTGAACTAGGGATATAAAATCCTGGCAGAGGAGCCATTTTCCTACTTCATCGTGGTTTTCAAATTGTTATTAATAAAACATAGTGCTGTCTATGTCTTGCTGCAGGAGACCTTAGTCTTAGTACATGCCCTTCCCATTTATTATTTATACAGGCATTTAACAGCTCTGACATATTTTAACAGAAACACTAGGCAGTTGTTTGCAAAGCAGAATTAGTAACAAATAATATTTGATTCTTCAAAAGATTTCAAAAGGGGTTTTTATGCATATGTAACCTAATGCAAATAATACCTGGGCTTTGTGGGTCATGGGAGGAATGACGTTGCATGTGTTGTCTTTTGCTTAATTTCAACAGTTCTACCTCTTGCCTTTTATTTCCAAGTTAGAAGTGCCATTTAAATCAGGGTATTTTATATATGTGTGTGTGTATATATGGCTCGTAATTTAATTTATATATGCAGCAGGGGTTGAGTAAGAAGTGAAGAGATTAATTGCGCCTTCTTATTAGCATCTCAGAAAAGCTGATTGCCTTTCCCTGCCTGTTCTTGTTTCCTGATGGATGAATGCTCCCGTGAGTGTTGAGGATTCTGCCTCCTTCCATGGAGGATTACCCAGGCTGCTCCTGCAAGTACTGGTACAAGTTCAGATAGGTTTAATAGCAGCTTCCCAGGCTCTCCTGAGACATTTCCCTGAGCAAAGATGTGGGCAAACCAGAAAGGCTGACTGGAGAAGATAAATAACATCTCCCAAGAATGTTATTTAAAACCAATGAGAAAGGCTAACAGCTTCAAGAAGTCAGATACATAGAGATTTTGACTCACATCTCTGGTACCCTTGAAAGCAATGACAAATCTCATATTTTGTCTCTGTAATAAGTAAAAATAAACAGTAAGACCCCAAGCTCCAAGAATAAAGAGAGGAAGCTCTATCAAGCATTTAAAGAAAAAAACATTGATCCTGCACTATTGAAGTGAAGGGAATTTTACGGTTGACTTTGAGGGAAGCAAAAACAAGACTTTGAACTAGATTACTTCTACTTTTCATAGCACTGTGAAAAATATCTCCAGTTCCTATGAAAATAAGTTAGTATTATCTCCACTCACAGGGAACTGAAGCTTGGAGAATGTGCGTCTTTCTGAAAGTCAAACAGGGAATCAGTGATAGAGTTGGGAACCAGCTCTGAAATTTCAGAGCAGAAATTTCAGACCGCTGAAAGGGCCCACACATTGTAGAAGCAAAGTGACTTTTTGTTACATTTTCCAAACATAAGAATTCATATGATGAGTCTGAACCTCCTTTTCCAACTTCTTTCTGATGGTGTAGGTTAAAAACTTGGAAGTAGGTTACAAAGGACTCGAGTGCTGAAGAACAAATATTCCTCTGGTGACTAGCTTGGTGGCCTAGTTCTTGGGCAGCAAAGTCATAGGAGACAGAACATTTCAAATCACACTAAACAAATGCTGGAGGCACTTTTAGGGGAGGTCCAGGGAGATATGCAAAGAAAAGTGAAAAGCTACTATTAGTTCTTTAGGAACTGCTGGTTCTGAACAGCTTAACAGGTCCCCTGTAGGAGAGGAGCCGAGGGCAGCCAGGTCAGGATGCACCGGGCAGGCTCAGCTCGGCTGGGCTGGGCTGGCCTGGGAGGCGGCAGCGACGGCTCGCTCTGGGTCTAGAGCAAGGCAATGTTTCCGTGAGACTGGCAGATTGCACTTGAAACATCCTCAAGTGCCTTTTCTCCATCACCTCCTACTCTGAAACACCGTGTTGCTGATGACCCTGGGTTAGTCCAGTTCTTTAAATTCATTTATGTATTTTGATGAGTATTTGATTAGGTATTGCATTTAGTTCTCAATTGAACGAAAAGAAAAAAAGAACACACGCACGCTCTTCAGCTGTTAAATGCAGTCTCTGGTCACTATAAACAGATTTCAGGTGGTTTTTAAGGTCCAAAGGCTGGCTGCCCTTGAAATGCCCTTTCTTGGGTTGCTCAGCTCTATGGGGTTACTCACACCCCCGAAGCCTACTTTGTGTAGGGAGAAAGAATGCATGATCTTGTATTTAAAGGTTTTATGGGACATGAAATAATTTTGCTGGTTAAAAGCTAAACTTTATAGTGTTTCTGTTTTTAATTAAATGTTAATTGCAGAAGATGGCTCTGGAAATGACTGCTCAGATCATTTAATCCATATAGATGACCTTTACATTGAATTTATTCTCTCACGCTCACAGTGCCCTTCAACCCCATCTGGGGACTGACCTCGGTCTGGCAGGCTGTTCCACTCTTAATTAGAAAGATGCCTAGCTTACGCTCCTCTTTCATGTTTATTAATGTTCCTTTGCTAAGGATACTGTAGGATGGAGAGTGAGCTGGTGATTACTGCGCTATAAAGTTTCCCTGTCAGTTCTTTATGTACAAACAGCCTCATTATTCATATACAGCTTTTGAGAGTCGCATGTACTTCAAAGGGACAAGAAAAGAGGGAACAGTTTCTCCTGAAGTAGAAAAGCAAACCCACCTTATGTGCTTTTTTAGTAGAACATAAGCATTACTTGAAAAATCTTTTTTTTTTTCCTGTCCCAACCATCTTAATTCATTTCTTTTGATGCTGATAAGCAGCTTTGTGCAGCATGAAATTTTCTACCATGATTCTGAGTTGCCTAAGAATTCAGGTATAAAAACGAACCATCAGCCAGCAAGAAAATGTGTGTTCATGTGCTGAAAGTCTTAAAGGGATTAGGTTCATTTGCAAAATGCTGTGTTCTACTAAGATGTGATTCTGCTTCTTCCGTTAATGCACAATGTCACAAGCACTGCTTTGATTGAAGGCTGTAATGTTAATTAAAATGGAAAGTTAAGGGGAGAAAAGGCAAGTGTAAAACAGTCTGTTCTAGTTGCAAGTCTGTAGGACACCTGAGAGCAGAGGCTTGCACCAAAGAGGAGGGTTTAGCTTTGCACTTTAAATTGCTTGAGTTGCTTTGGCACACCACGCTCCGGGTCTTTCACTGACCTGCCGCTGACATACGCTGAAGTATGTGGCCTTTGGTGGAAACAAAAAAAAAACCCCCAAATAGTTACTTCAGAGAACCAAGAGACTTGGTGATGGGGAGCCTAGGAACGCTCCGGCTGCGGGAGTGTGGGCGATGGTCTCCTGGAGAGGGCTCTCATTTTCAGTGCTTGATCCGGATTTATGTGCCCCTGCCCACGACTGAGGAGCATGCTGGTTCAGGTGGTCCCAGCAGATCCCTTGCCGTGCCACCGCCTGGCTCATCCAGAGAGCAGTAGTCGCTCAGGTAGCCAAAGATGGCGATGCTGCTGATGCTGATGTCATCACGGAGAGCAGGGCACACAAAGCAAGAGGAAGACTTTGAAGTTATTCTTAGAAAGTCTGTTTTCCCCCCTCTGCAGTGACAGTAACCACCTTCCATGCTGTTTAGGATAACTTCGTTGCAGCTGAGGCCTATCAGTATGTTGCTTCAGTTTGGGGATTTGACACATGGATAAAGTCCCTTAAGCCTGCTCCTGAGGATTTGGAGATTTTTGTTAAGCTCAAATGCACAAAGCAGCCTCTGAGCTGTGGCTGCTAGATGGATCAATGAAACTGCATTTAACTCCTCAAGCAAAATCTGCCATGTTCCTTCTCTTGCGTCCTCTCCTGGAATTCCTATTTAATATTTAATAATACTGTTGTTACTCTCGCTGTTGTTTTCAAACAACAGTCTCCTTAAAGCGGGCAAAAATCCCTAAGAAGAAAAAAAAGCAATGAGCTGTTTAAGCATATTTCCTAGGCCTCTCCCTATCTCTGCCCTCCAGTTACAGCAAGTCTATTGTAATTCAAATCTAAACATAAAACAGCCAAAATTCTTCAGCTGGAAAGTTAGAAATGTCTATGCTAATAAGCCCAACAGAAGGGGTGTGGAAGCAGCCGAATGAAAGTGACCCAGTAATTCCCCCCATCTCCTAGATTTACAGCTCTGTTCACTTTTGTTCCAAAATATCATCTGGCGCTCAAGTGGTATAGGAGTTTGCTTCCCCCCAAATTGCTGTTTGCGCTTGAAACAAAAACCGAAGGAACGCCACGCCGCCGGTGCTTGAGCTCGTCCCCCGGCGCTGGGCTCTGCCCTGCACCCCCGGGCAGGTACGGCTGCACGGGCAGCATCGACCCAGGCAGCTCGTTCATCTCGCCTGAGCGCAGGAATGGCCCTGGAAGATCTGGATGTTATTGATCTGGTTTGAATGCTGTCTAGACGTGTCAACACCTTCCCCTTTGGGGGCCTGCTATAACATTTCAAGACCTCAACATCAGCGCAATGGCATCTAGCACGGCGCACAAGAAAACTGGAAACAGTCATTTTCTGCTGCCTGTTCTTTGCTGGGGAAACAGTACACTGGCTAATAGCAGAAAGCCTGCATTTTACAGCAGATACCATAAATCATGCCATTAAAATGCCTAGTACCTTACCCCTAGCTCTTTGATCCCACTCTCTATGGAAATAGCTGGGCAGACCTCCGGGTCCGGCTCTGTGGACTCCACCAGCAGTACGGCTCGCCTTGCGGCAGGACCCAGCCAAGGACGTGTGTGAAACTGCTCTTCTACAGATACACACCTCTTCGCACATGGAGTGTTTTATGATTTACCTTTTCTGTGTACAAAAACTATGTTGAGCAGGTACAGAGTACTTTTGGACCCCCAAACTGAGAGACCTAAAGAGTAAATACATAGCAATCAACTTCATTGGGAAACTTAACTCGCAGGGTCTTTCACATCAGTGCCTTTTGTCAAAATATTTGTCAGGTGCCAGTTGCCAGCTGATATCTATTCACTGGCCTTTCCAAAGTGATTGTCCATCTTCGTTCTGCTGCTAGCAGATGATAGCCATTGCCTGGCATAGGACCAGAAACGCTGTTTTGAGACATGCGGTATATAAGTGAAGGGTAGCGTGAGAGCAGCTCCAGCTGCTGTGCCATGTCCTTTGTACTCCAGGTAATGGGAAATCTTCACTTTCCTACATGCAGGTCTTAACCAGCTTACAAAATTATATCAATGACTTTATGAATGGATAAGAAAAGTAAATTTGATTATTTCTCAGCCATGCGTTGCTGTCTATAATTGCACAGATTTGGACTTTAATTAGTCAGATTACTTCCTCAGTTCGGAGTTGGACAAGACAATAACCCTCACAAACAATACTAAATGTCCCCTTCTTATCAAACCCAAACCACAGCTCTGGGTCCTAGTATTCTAGACCCTTGAAAGGTATTTGAGGTTGGAATTATAACCTAGATCTAAACATTGCAGTTAGGTCACATTTAATTCATATGTTTGCGTTTTGGATTTGTTCTGTGCTTGTGACCTCAGTGTATTTGTATGCAAGCTGGTTTTGTACAGCAGGAAGAAAGTTCCTGGAAGTATGTTTGACTGAAACGCGTGTGTGCAATGTGCACCCTTACTCAAGCTTCTACACGTGTAACAATTTGCACAGGCATATGGATTTTGAACCACAGGTGCTTCATAAGCAGATACTAAAGACCAATGAGCGTGTTATAGAAATGGAATTTTAAAATTAAATCTCTAATGCCTAGAGAAAAAGATTGCAGGAAGCTAAAAAAAGATCTGAATCTGATGCTGAATATGAATATACTAGCAAGTCACACTTCAACAATATTCATATCTTAAGAACCTGTACCTGGAAAAAATGCTCAGCAGGCTCTGTTTTAACCTCTGTCTGCAAGCTTGATGTTCTGACTGCATGCATGTCAACCACTTAAGTACTCATGCTATTCAGTTTTGCTTCATAGCTGAATAATATTCTTGTGCGAAGTAATTCTGGGCTGCTTGACTGAGTACTTCCAACCATCTAAATCTTGGGGTAATTATTTTAATAAATACGAATTGTGGGACTCCTGCCTAGATATGTAATAGAAATCTAATCTATAATACAGATGGAAACCAGTGCAGCTGCACTGTGTTAATTAAGTATACACCAAACATATGGCAATACACCTCCAGACCAACAGGCACAGAACTCTCTTGGATGCAGTTAGCTCTTGTGCATGCATAAAGAATCAGTCATGAACTCAGAAAATGTGTAAGTCATGACCTCTGACTGGTGAAATGACTAGTGCTAAACTACTGCACTTGCATTACAGATGTGTTTAGCTAGTCATTGGAATGCTGGTGAGGTTTGGGTGTTAAAAAGAAAAAAAATAATTGTACTTCCTTCTGTTTCTGATCTTCTTTGTTATACAATTCCCACATTAGAGCTTTGCCTCTGAGGAACTAGAGGAGTGGCTTAGAGAAAGAAATGCAGTCTATTGCCTTGCAACTTGTGCAGTTACTTATACAGGTTTAAAATAGATGAAAAACTGATGTAAAATATTACTTTCTGATATAGTCTCACTCACATTCTTGATGTGAATTTGCATCAAGATGCATAAGGTTCCCAACAACAGGGCTTTGACCCAATCGGTAAACAATATAGCCACATCATCACAGCTCCCAGGGCACATAATATTACATCATTCACTGTTATTTGTGCGAGAGCAGTCTTGGATGCCCTGGCTCTGGTGTGACGGACACTGCGAAATCACAGGTGATGAAAAGCTGCCTCTGTTGATGTAAGTGACAAATCACCCCTGACTTTGGTGACACCTGGATGTCACTCATAACAAAGCTATAAACACTGCCTCGAAGAGTTTACGATCACAGTACAAGGTGAAAGACAACAGGTGAATACAATATAAGAAGCAAGGAGCAACACTAAGACAGTTTTGATTCAAAGATGGCTTAAGGGTAGTCTGAGCCAGTTTCCCACAAACGGCTCTTTTCACACTTGCCAATAAAATCCTGAGTGTACAACACTCATGCGCAGTGCTCTCTCCTCTTGCTAATAGCCAACCTAAAGTGTCAAAGCTTCAGCTTTGTTTCACATCCCTTAGAGAGTGGGGCAACGTCACTTCTTGGATTGTAAATGGCAGGGGTTTTGTTATTTTTCAAGTCGGACACATCAGACTGGCTGACTTCCATTTGCACAAATTTGGGAGAATATTGGTCCTTTCCAAGCAAAGCTACCATGTATGTCTCTTCATTGATTTGAAAAAAAAACCCTCAAACCAACAAAAAATCCACTGTTTTCTCAATGATAAGTTCATTGTGCCTTGAAATCATTACTGGTTTGCTACTGTTCTTACCAGACTTGCAATGCAGCCCTTGTTTCCAGCAGTACCTCTTGCTGGAGTCAGCTGCAGAATCTGACTCTCCAAAAAGGCAGACTTTGGGGGGAGTAAAGTTTATCTAAGTGCAGTCAGTCTGAAGAGTGTCCTCTTGGAGATACAGAATGAGATTCAGGTCAACTACTTGAGATACAAACAGGTTCAGCTGTGCCTTGTTCTTCTTCCAGTGAAGACAGATTATCACCTCTTAGAGCAGACACTTAACACTGGCTTTTCTTATTCCCAGCCTGATGCAGCAGCCTATAATTACTTTTCACACCTTGGCTATGTTTAACTCCCCTCTGTCTCATCTGTTAATCTGCTAACAAGCCGCAAATGTGTTTTAGAGTCGGATCCAAATGGGAGGCCAAGACCTAACGGTTCACCTTCTGAGGGAGCTGTTCAGAGGGCACAAATCTTAAATAACTTTCAAATATCTTGAATTCGTGTGTTTTTACAGAGTCTGGACAAAAGTGAGAGTGTATGTCTTAATATTAATGCAGAAAGTTGTAAATGGACTAAAAGCGGATTGTATAAAAAATAATCTTTAATTTCCTTTTGGTGCTAGTGAAATGATTCAGTATAAGTGAAAGGTACCAGTTTTACAGCCCAGAAGCATCTTCCATGTGGCCGTCCAAAACAAGCCTCCCCTTCATGGCTTGGATGCAGCTGTTGTCACAGAAGGCAATTTCTACTCTATCAATTATGTAGCAGTTTATGGGGGGGGGGTTTTAAAGAGACCAGTTAGTGGGTATCTTGGGAGTGGGGGAAAATAGTAAAAATGGATCTCCTTCCAACAGAATTTGGATTCATATATCCAGAAGAGATTCCATAAACAAAGAAGCCCTGCTGGTAGTTAGGAGGGTTTCTGTTTCTAAGCTTCCTGCACTCTATTGAACCACTGACGTTTTGATGAAAATGTGGTGTTTTTTTTTTTTAAATTCTGAATCATTAAAATTCAAATTATGAAAATCCTAGGACAGTCAAGCTGATTGAAACGCAGATTGTACATTTTTTGACTTTTGTGTGTCTCTTCTTCTGAATCAACATTTGAAAACAGTAAAATGTATGAGCTTTGAAAAATTTAGGCAGCTCTTCCAGTACTTCTCATTCTTGGTTGATTCTGGTCTTGCCTCTGAGGGAGCAAAGGCATGGGTCTCTCGCTCGCTCGCTCGCTCAAAATGAAAAGCATTGTGTGTTTTCAGGAGCCCCAGAGCAGAATGTCTTTGACTCGGGAACTGCGTAGGGTTGAATACAAAGTGTAGCACTGGACAGGGGGGAACAGTACAGTTTCATTCTCCTTTGGAAAAGAAAAAACTCATGATGTTTTGGTGAAAATGGAATTGTGCAATTACTTTTTTTTTCTGCTGAAACTTTATAACCGCGGAACCAGTGGGCAGTCAGATGTATAAAACACGTTTAGGAGATGGGAGACGAATGCAGGCATTGGAGTTTAGTCCTTCTCTCAGTGACTTGGGAGCAGAGGGGGACTTCTGCCTCCACGTCCTTCTCAGCCAGTACCTCCAGTGCAGGGGGTGTGGTGGGAATCTCCTCCCCTCTCTCAAAATCTTCCCAAACAAGAAGTAATGAGACCAGCATGTATCCAAACTGCTTTTGCTTCACTGAAGCAACCTATTGATGTAGGCGCTATCAAACTTAAAGCCATGGAAAGTACTTTGTTACGCAGTGCGTGAAAATACCGTGAACCCTTATGCTGCAGGAGTTGAGGATCCACAAACTTACAAATGTGTATTTAAAAAAAATAATTCTATAAACATCTGTTGTAGGTCAGTGCTGGAGCCCAGACAGATATTTAGGTGGACTTTTGTACAGCGAGTGTGGTTTTATATTACGTTGCCTGGGTCTAGTAGAATCAGACACCGCTTGCTTATTTATCTCACTCATAAATTTTGACTTCGTAGGTCAGATCTTCTTTGTCTGGACATAAATGAAGAACAGTGCTTTTTTTTGCATTTGTGCTCACTGTTACAGCAGCCACTGCTTCCTTGTTGCTGTGTCTGGAATATAAAATTTGGACTTGATCTAAAGGCAGCATAAGCAGGAGGATAACCTCCGCCTGTCATGTTCATCTTCATACCGACTGTCATTCACAAACTCACACCAGCGTGTGATGCTCATCTCAATGAGAAATAGTTCCTTTGCGTCAGTGTGTGAGCCTGATTTTTATTCATTTGTTCGTTTATTTATCTATCCATCATTCCCTCAAATTGTTTGCATAAGAATGGAGATTAAAACTTCTGCAATAATAGCTGGAGCTGAAATTGGATTCTAAGCTTCCCAGGCCACGGGATGATTAGAGTTGTCAGAGCGTGTTCCCGGAGAACTCTCTCCTCGTTAGCGGCTATGATGTCCTGTGCGGGCTGTACCCAGCCCCGCTTTCCCCGCAGATTAAAGGAAGATTGTTCTTTCATTTTCATATTCTGCATCTCTCATTTGCCGAAGTAAATAAATTGAAGCCGCTTGTGCCATTTGTCCTAAGTCTCTTTTCCAAAGAGCTGCCACTGATTATTGACCTTTTTTATTTTCCATTGTTAATCCTCCCTCCTTCCTTCAGTGGTCTGTTCATTTACTAATCCCATCTGTCGTGTACGTAGATGTTACGAGATGGAAATCTAATCTCAATGCGGTTTTCATTCTCTGTCTAATGTATTTATATAGATTCACAGGATATAAGCTTTTTTGTATGGGGTTCTTAGTGAAGCAGGATGCCTAAATGACCATTGCTACCTGGCCTCACAAAGTGAATCCAGACATAGATGGATTTGGCATGGCTTTATTCAAATGCAGGCCAGGTTTATTTTCTATAGTTATAAATTGCACTCTTATCCTTCCGATAATTTCACTGAGACAGAAGTCGTCTGTTAAGAGGTTTGGAGCCTTTCCCAACCAACAAACTTTAAATAGGATACAGGCAGAGCTGGAGCCAGAGTCGGAGCTCTTCTGTGGCGATGGAGACAGAGCGGGGCCTCCTGCTGTCACGCATCCATCACCCAGTGGGATGGATGGTGGTGTTACACACTGGATTTAGGGTTCTCATTCCCAGTGAAAAATCCAAAGACTTGCAGCTCTCAAATAATTTAGTAGCTGCTGGAAACTGTGGGCTAGATCCTTAGAGAAGGAAGGACAGATCGCCAACCCTGGCTCTGCTGTCTCCCTTGGGTGCTCACACCAGGTTCTGTGACCCCAGGAGAGGAATTCACAATCCAGATCCCAAGGTGGGACAAGGGTCTTCTGGCTGCTTGTTCAAGGCAGAAACTTTTTTTAGGTGGTTGGGATCTCCCCACAAAGGAACTTAATTTAACTCGGGTGTCTTGCATAGCCCTGGCCAAGCTCTAACCTGCCTCCCGGTGTTTGACATCGAGAGGAAGATGCAGGATTTCCTGAAAGCTTCACCAAATGTGCAGTCACTGAGGGCAGTTTATGCCTCGGCTGAGGTCCTTCAGCTCCTTGTGTAGCATTTTCTTTTTTTAGCTTGCTTGTCTCATTCTTTAAGAACTGCAAATGGGCTACTCATACTCATGTGCTAATATCTCTCCTTTTGGATTGCAGCTTTAGCCTTTCCCTTTGTGAATAATCTGCCTTCTCCCTTAGGTTGTTCTTCCCCTTCATGCTCCCACGTGCTCTTGTGGTCTGGGGTTATGCAGCTCAGTGCCACGGCCATGAACGTCATCCCGTTAGACAGGTGCCCCACCAGTTCAGACCAGTTTCAGACAGTTTCTTCTCTAGACTCTGTTGGAGGCATTTCATTCCCACCTGCGTGGCCGGCTAAATGCCGGGGTGCTGCTGGACATCCAGTGCTCTCAGCAGCACCAGTGCGGTCCCTGCCACCCCCGTGGCCCACCCGATGGCACGCAGCCGTGGTGCTGGGGGCTCAGAAGGCAGCTGGGGAGAACCAGTGAAACGTCTCGGCCGTGAGCGGGGTGGCTGACCCAGCCCTGCCCTGCAAGGAGCAGCAGCTGCCGGCTGCCCGCGTGGTTAACTCGGCATCACTGGTGCAGCTCAGCAGATTAAGGATGCCTCGTGCTTATTCATAAACCCTTGCATGGCTTGGATTTTTGTTTCTCAGGATGCAGACAACTCATACGCTGAAAACTTTAGTCCCTGGCTGCAGGTGCCGCTGCTCAGGCATGGAGTCCTAGCAGCAGGATCCAAAGCTGGAGAGATGCAGCATTTTCTGGGTGACTGTTGTGCAGGCTTCGAGAAGCTGGCACAGGCATGTCACAGAGCAGAGGCTTTGAGAGGTGGGGAGGATTGACAAGTTTAACGTCACAAGCATGTTTCCAAATGAATCTGTTGTGATAGGTATTAGTCATAAGTATAAACTGCAGGGAGATTTGCATTTTATTCTCTTTATCCTACTTCAATCCTGAACAGCCCCTTCTGCCCAGCCCAATTTGGCATATTTAAGGGGATTTGCTGCATTTTTAGTAATTAAAGGTCCTGGAGAACAGTAAGCTTGTTTGAATTGAATGATACGTGTGCACTCAGGCCTGGATGTGCACAGCTCTTAGTGCCTGAACCCTTGCACACACCCGCGTGGATGTACCCCCCGCTCGGCGTGCTTGTACGGATCACGCTGGCGTGGTGCTGGATGAATCCTCGAGAGTCAGTCTGGTCACCGGGTGTTTTGCGCCCATGCCTGTTGTGAATCCACAGGTCTGCCTTTGTGGGTTTTCTTTTCTCCCCTCTAGATTTTCGGGGGGGTTCTCAGCTCCTGGCTGAGCCCAGCCAAGCCCCCCATGGCAGCGCTGGGGCAGGGCAGGCGAGGCGGGGGGGAACGCCTTTTAGCTTAGTTTGGCAGTCGTTCTGCAGAGCTGCTTGTACCTCTCAAACTCAGCGTGACTTACATACTAATAGTCTGGATTTATCTGGTATCTGTCATATGCGGGTCTCATTGCATTTTATGACCTTTAATTAATTAAGCTTCATAAAATCCTAATCATGCAGGAATTATTAATCCTGTTTTAAATTAACTGGCCAAAGAGAGGTGAAACGTCTTCCCAGTCTGCGGATACCTGATGTGAACCCTGACGTCCTGCTGACTCCAGCCTTGCTCTAACCCAGCAGGAAAATTTGCTTCATACGGGACCTCAGGTGAAGTCTTTAAAGTTCCTGTGCTAAATTCCTCCTGTTGAAAAGGGATACAACTCCTTTGACCCTCATCAAATCATGCGTGTCTTATACCAGGACCAAACCAAAGCTCTTTCTTTTGAAACACATTCTCAGTAAAAGCAGAAGTGAGAATTCCCTCTCCTCCTGGTTCCTGTGCCAAAAACTTTCACATGACTCCGTAATTCCTTTTGCACAAACGCAGAAGGCCGTCCTGTTTTATCAGTCTTAGCCTGGGATTTCTTGGCATTAACTGACTTGTAATTTTCTTTGGAAGGAAAGTTTGTAAGTGGTTATTTAAAGCGCTGTTGCACCTCCCTTGCGAGATGTACCATATCTCTGTCCTTCCCAGGAAGGAAGTAATTCTGACGAGAATGTGTGTTCTGGCTACATTTCAGTGAACCTCTAGCCAGGCAGGAGTGTGGGATTTCTGGTGGATGTTGCAAACACTGTATTTTGTGTGCGTTCATAATCTTCTAATCTTTGCGATCGTTGCAATTTGATTTTGCCGTGAAGGGCACACGCAAAGCCAGCGGTACCTGTGACCACGGGGGTGGTTGTAGACAAACTGTTTCTCAACCAGAGAGCTTATCTGCAGATTGCATATAAAAATAATCTCACATAACATTCTTCTTTTAATTAACCCCCCCTCCCCAACTTCTAAGTGAAAGTCTGCACTTATCGCATCCTTCCATGAAGAGCGTTAGATGTGAGGAAAAGAAATGTATTTTGCTCAGTGACGACGGAAAGCTGGCAGCTTAGTATAACATTATTTTCAAGGAACAGTTTCACAAGTACTGGAGATCCCTCTCTTACTGAAACAACCCATTCTAATATTATTTTTGCCAAAGACAGCATTAACTGAGACACAATGTGTGTTGTGATACTGCTTTGGTGTGCCGCGATGCCCTCAAGTGCTTCTTGCAAGAGGCAGCCCTGACAGTGACTGGAAAGTGAGATTGGTACCCATGTTTCTTGCATTGTATTTGAAGCTCTAATTACTTGTTAAGTGACCTTCAGCAAATCCCTGTCTTCCCCTCTGCCAAAGGGTAGAGCAGAAGAGACTTCCCTCTGTTCGCTGACACCCGCTACCTGTACATTGACAGGATGGAGCTGGTCACCCTTCCTGCCTGCAAGATGCTTTGTGGTCTGGCTGTAGCTGTGAGACAGGAGAGGTTGTCCGAGCAGGAGTGTCGGCTCGGGGG
>NW_009626192.1:0-3952 GCF_000690535.1 Cariama cristata | reverse complement strand
ACCCCTGCGAGCAGCCTGGCAGCAGCCAATGGGAGCCTCCCGGCCCCGGGAACAGCAGCCTGAACCCGGCAGAGGCCAGGCAAGGTGCCTGGCACGGGTGGGGAGGTGTGCTTGCTTGTGGCACACTTCTCCTCCCAGCAAGAGGGGTTATTTCCCTGTGAATGCTGTCACAGCCCCAGTGTCGACCCTGATGGGTGCTGTACTGGTTTCATCACCATCTTTGAACTCTTAATGCGATTCAGGCTCTTGCCTTGGTCGGGCTTTGTAGTAACTTGTACTGTTGGCTTCTCTAGTGTTTGCCATTAGCTCTTGTTATGTACCCTTCCCTAGGAAGACATGGAGAGCTGTTGAGTGTCCTAGACAAGTGATACGTAGCCCTCTCTTGCTGGTTATGAGTTGATGCTGAAAGGCTAAAACCCCACAAAGACAACAGCAGTATAATATCATGTCCTCTGTGCAACGGTTTGGTTTCATGCTTATTATAATCCACATGACTCTATGGAATTAATCATAATGCCAGAGCTCCCATCCAGCTGCCTCAAAGCTCTTTTCAGACATTAGTCACATTAGTCTCATAGTCCCTGTCTGAGGTGAGAAAATGCTGGCTGTTATCAGCATCATATGGCTGAGAAAGCTGCTGGTTGGAGGGGAATACAGAAAACCTCACCGGTGTCCTGTGCAGGGGCTGGGAGTCAAGTCTTGGCTTCCCACTCCTTGCCTGGTGCTTCGTCTGCACCAGCCCAGCAAAGGGCGAGTGGCCTGATCCCACCCGCTCCGGCCCCAGCCCGCAGGAGAGGTTTGGATTTGTCTCTGGAACGGGGGTCACCAGCTAACTTTGGGGCTGTGGGGGCTGATGAAAGCTCAGCTGCTTCCAGCCTGTTCCCTCCCTTGCCTGGCAAGCGCTGCAAACTGCTAACGTGATGGAGAAAGAAGCAGGAGTCCGGATGTTGCCACTTGATGCAGGGATTTACTAAGAGACGTGAAATCTTCTCTTGGGTTTTCTTCAGTTCCCTCCTTCCTAAATTTGTTGTCTGTGTGATGAGTACAGACCCTGTGCTCTGTCATAACAAAACAGAATACGTGAAACAAACCTTGTTGGGGTCTGGACCATCACATGAATCTTCTGTAGCCCCGCAATGTGCCACCGTCAGCAGTGTCTGGCAACACTGTAAGTTCAGTGAAAAACCTCTCCGTGGTTTTGCCATAGGTACAGTTTTTCTTGCCTCTTCTGCACTGAACAGTATTTATGTGCTTAGGGTGACTCCAGCTCTGAATATGCCCAGCATGCACTGACAAATATTTCTGTGGGGTCATGTCACCTTGAGAAATATGCCTGGCTACACGGAGCTGCTCACCCAGCATCATCTTCCTTGTGAGCTGAGCCCTTGACATTAATCTTATGGCACTGCCAAGATCTGTATCTGCTGAACACTGTTTATAAGTTTAAAGGTATATTATGAGTAACACGTTCTATTTAGCTCTTTGATGTTATTTCTGTGCCAAAACATTTGAAGTGGAGTGAAATGGGTCATAAAAGGCTCCAGGAACCAAGTATTTAGCCAGGTTTTTTCCGGCTGTTGAAATGAGTTAATGACATGAAGTCGGTGTAGGTTGTACCAGATAGAGCATACCTGGCAGAGATGGGGAAACACTAATGCTGGTGCGTCGGAATTGGCTTGTCGTGCTTATGCAGGGGATGATGTGACGTGATGCGAGTAGCAGGGTGGGTCTGGGGTCTGATGACACTGCTATTATTTTCTGTCTTACATTCTCTGCCTAGGATTGGAAAATGTTTGCAGTATGGAAACCCAGTGCTGCATACATCTGCTTGCTCTTTCCATTTCTCCATATCACACCGTGTGCCATGACAGAAACGCTCTCGTGTCCGTCCCACCTGATACGCGCTACCTTCAGCAGAACCGGTGCTTGAGAGTTCAGGGAAGATGAAACCTTTCATTGTTGGTTTCCCTGTGATGATCCCTGTACACTTGAGTCATGAGATTTGATTACATTTACATTAGCGTGTTAATAATTCATCAAATTATCCAGACTCTTAAATCCAGATATACAGGGCGTTATTAGTAAAAGTATTCTTCATCTGTATTTGTTTCTGGACATTGGTCTCTTTTAAACATTTTCACTTTTCTTACTGCTTTGGGCATACTCGGGAGACTTTTTGTTGTCTCTCATGTATCTACAGTGTAGGTAACTAGAGCTGGGAATGTTTTCCATTACATTTTTAGATGAAGCTTGTATATATGTAGGGATGCGTATATTCGTATACACACAAATACATATATATGTATATATGTTACTTGGGCTATCTTTAAACACCCACAGTTTTAGATTTTGTGAAGTCAAAAAGCTGCACAGAGTGGAAATGGGAGGCTCTGAATTAAATTATGCCAATGATTTTTTGATCACAGTGAACCCACGGACTCACAGAATAGGAATTTTGTAATTAGAAATACTGTTTTGAAATTTTTTGAGAAACCGCTAGATCATACTGATAACCTTGGATTTTATTTGAAAAAGGAAGATTAACATCCTGATCACGAGGACTAATTGTTACAATATTTCACATTGCACTGAAGCTTATTGCTAAAATCCTCTGTTTGACACTGGTGAATATTCTGCTGTTTTATCATATGCTGACTTGCATAGGAAATGTAGAATTCTGTCAGGAGTGAAAAGTAACAGCGGTTTTCATTTAAAATAAATAAATAACTACAAGCAGACATTACTCAAGCTACCTGGGCTTTGCTGTAATGAGATTTTCATTGTGCCTTTTGAGTTCAGTGCAGAAAGACCTGTCAGCAGGTTATTAACCAGTGCATCAGAAAAACGTTGTTACTTTCCCTATAAACTCTATAACCTTCATCATGATTAAGACTTATCTAGTACTTGATAAAAAATGTCCCAATTCTACAGTAAAAGGCAAAAACTGTGTTAAAGTTAAGGAAGTTGCTGACAAAGTGGGTCATTAATAATGTTCTACGGCCTATGTACAGAGGTGGTTGGGGATAAATTGTCAGGCAGAAGTTTGTAATTTCCTGGGTTTTGTCATATTAATGCAGATTCTTAACCTTGATGATTTTGTTTGTGAAACATTCAGTTGGGTTTAATTGCCTGCTTTTCTTTTATAAATCTGATCTGATAATGGAAGTTTGAGAGGCAAATTCATTTTGTTGAAATAGATTTTTCCCTTTCTTTTTCCATTGTATTATGAATCCAAAAGGAGGGTGATTCAACTGAAATCACAGTGAGCGTGTTGGGAACTGAAATATTCTAGTCTACTCTGAGGTTGGGCACGGGGCAAGTTCCTGAACAGCAAAAACCTGTCAGCCTCCCCCCTGCCCTCTCCAAATCCATCTCTCATCATTACAGTGAACGTTGCTAATGAAGAACCAGCACCCAGAGGCAGTTACCATTTGTCTGCATACCCAGCTATCTCCCTACATTTCATGCTGGGCATTTACATATGCATTGGTTTTCTATAAAATGCAGAACCAGAGCAATATTCTCATATTAACCACAGGTGCCACTTGGAATATCAGCACTCCACAAATTGACATTGTTTGAAAGGTGGAACAGCAAAACCACATTGAGTCTTCAGAGTAAGTGTAGGACACTTATCTGTTTTGATACAAATAGATCCTCAGGGGTTCCTCAGGGGTCAGGATTGGGACCGACGCTATTTAACATCTTTGTTGGCAACATGGACACTGGGATGGAGGGCACCCTCTGCAAGTTTGCCGACGACACCAAGCTGTGTGGTGCGGTTGACACGCTGGAGGGCAGGGATGCCATCCAGAAGGACCTGGACAGGATGGAAAGGTGGGCCCATGTGAACCTTGGCCTTCAACAAGGCCAAGTGAAAGGTCCTGCATATGGGTCGGGGCAATCCCAAGCACAAATAACAGCCTTGGTGGAGAATGGATCGAGAGGAGCC
>NW_009626191.1:20281-44739 GCF_000690535.1 Cariama cristata | reverse complement strand
CATAATGATTCTATGATTCTATGTGCACATGCATGTAATGCAAGTTTCAGTATTGGTGTTTTTCTTGGAAACCATTGAGGACTGGCCAATGGTAATCGCCAAATCAGGGCATACTGTTTGATTCTCTAAAATATTAATGCACAAGCACCAAAAAGAACCTATAGAATAGGCATGGTATTAAGCCCACAGAACTTAAAGATCTAAATTTGTTATAAACTTCTGATGCCTAGAAGTTGTATGAAAAGTTCATTTGATTTTTCTATAGTGTCGTATCTCTGCCCCCACCCCCCATCAATAAGTTAACTAAGTAGGCTAAACAAAGTTTTCAGTGCAGTTGAACTTAATCCTTAAACAGAATCAAGGTTTTTTAATGCTGAAGATTATTACCAAGAAAAATAGTGGGACAACATGATGCAAAACTGTTAGGAGTTTTGATTTAATGAGCAGCTTTGAAGGAGCTTACCTTGTAATCATTTTTCTCTACACATCTGTTGGTTTTCTTAGGCTGGCTGAAATTATATGGAGGTACTGATTTAATACTCTTTTTTTTTGGTGGAATAGTCTTATAATTCAAACTCTGCACAGATGTAGAAACCCTTCATATTCAGGGAAAAAAGTTTCAGAGTGAGCTTATCTGTTCATATTGGAAATTGTATCCTGGTCTGCTCAGGGTGATTGGGCATTAGGAGTTTGTGTTAAATGTGAAAAGTAGTGTCACAGACATTTTCTTTGATGCAATCCTGTTTTTTGACGGTTGCAAGGAATACTGGAGCAGTTTTCCAAAGCTGCAGTGTGTCCTGAGCTTGTTAGAAACATCTGGAAGACAATTTTCTTTTTACAAAGCAAGTGTTCTCAAAGGGTGTCTCTTGGCTTCCTCCAGTGGCCATGCTTGCTGCGCCTTTTCACCCCCCTTCCTCCTCTTCCTTGCGGAAAACCTCTGCAGCAACAACTACTTGGGTGGCCAGTTGCCCTGTTTTCAAATCCCAGAGGTTTCTTGGAAACCTTCCAGCTTTGTATGATTTTGTTTCTGTTGGTATTCTCATTTGATCCACTGCCTTGCTTTTTTTTCTTTTTTTAAAGTTAATTGGTTTTGCTTTTACCTTGAAAAAGATACTGATGTTCTTAATATCTGTATTCAGCTCTCCGATTTAAAGTGCTTGAAACAAGCTATTAGAATACTTCAGCTTCTTTTTATTTAATTGAATTTTAATTCTTTTATACTTCACATCCTTTTTTGTGAGTTCATAGAAACATAGAATGGTTTGATTGGAAGGGACCTTAAAGATCATATTGTTCCAACCTCCCTGCTATGGGCAGGGACACCTTCCACTAGACCAGGTTGCTCAAAGCCCCATCCAATCTGGCCTTGAGTTAAGATATTTTTCAGTAAAGCAGATAGAAGAGCTAATCTCCAAACATACTTGGATAGCAAAGTCAGCAGTTCATGAGATTATAAATCATATATTCTAAGTCTAGGTCTGTTTGACTTGACTAGACATGTTCTAAACATTTATGTAATGAAAAACAAAATTCACAAAAGCTCATTATGAAGGCAAGTTTGAGTATTATGCCATGAGTGATACAGTTTTACCTCATGTTTGGATTTGAAAGAATGATTTTTATAAAAATCTTACGTGAACATAGGCCCTATAGGAAACACAAGAAAGTGTTTAACCTTTTTTTGTACATGTTGTGCCAAGACAATTTATGTTAATAAAACCATAATTAATTTAAAAATAATGTTTCCTATGCAGTAATTAAAATATTTTGTTTTCTATACTTCCTCTGTACTTAAATAAAAGTATGGACAAAAATCTACTACAAACTCAATGTATGTTTAATGATTGTATCTTTAAATGAGACTATGTCATGCGTGGAGTTCTCAATGTTTGCTTCCTGTAGAAGGGTTGTGGGGAGGAACTAAATTCAGTTAATGCAATACCAGTCTATTTTTTTTCTCTTTATTTTCAGTACTAATAGCAGCTGTCAATTTAGTATGCTTCCAATAAGTTTAAAAGTATTCAATATTTATTTCTTTTTGACATTCTAGGTTTGTTGCACTGACCCCTTGGAGAGTGTATCATCTGGCTTCTCTCATAATACTTGGAGTGCTAATTCTTCAGATAATAAAGGATCTAGTATTCTCAAGGATAAAAGGTAAGGCAGTATAGTGATAGAGTTCCTTGCTTAAACACCTGCAATTCAAAGCATGTTAGTTCATTACTAAATCCACTTTGATACTGTGATTATTGTAAAAATATTCGCTAATTTCAGAGAGAAATAATATATCTATGGTGATCCATTACCATTTTCAGTGAAGTTTTGCTATATTTTGTAGAAAGGGCATTAGGAGATTTGTTTTAGCATTGACTATAATTGGTATCAGTGAACAATCATTCTTGTTTCTTAACTGCTAGGTCTCAAAATGCATTATTTTCTAAAATACAGAGTTTTCCTAAATATTCATACTTCTTCTGATATTATAATCACATCATTGTTGGAAAGTTTGGGAGACCCAATAGAAATTAGTCAACTTTGTAAGTAGATTGAGAAATGATCTGTCTTAGCGCAGCTGAAATAAGAAGGGAGCAGTATTTTTTTCTACTTTATGTAGTGTTTAGTTTCCACTGTGTTTAAAGTCTTATGTGAATACAACCCAGTTTGAAAGGGCTTTTGAGTTTGTTGGCTGGGCTAGTGTTTTGATTTTTTTTTAATTCCTGTCCTGTACTTCATTACCATCTTGAAAATTCTTTGGCAAAATGCTCGTCATCAGTCTGTAACTTTCATTGTCAAGAAGGTTTGGTTTTTTAATGTGTCTTATTTTGTCTTTTGTTTGATGTTGAATCCCCATGCAAAGTGTTTGAAAAATCACCTGAATGTAGTACCAAAGAAGGAAATCGGTGTCAGAGAAGCATGGTATTCTTCTTTGATGTACTACCATATCATTTCTGAGTGCCAAAGCCTATTGTTTGCTGCTAAGTTACGGCAGTTATTCTCAGCCTTTTCTGAAGTATGGTTTATTGTCATTGCCTTCTCTGGAGTCTTCATTACCATTCTGTTTCCTGCCTGAGCATTACAAGCTCAGAGGCCAACTTGTAAAGCTTAGCAGAATTTGATTTTTTAAGCTCTGTGTTGTATATATCACCTCACTAGTTGGAAGGTGGTGATCTACATAAATTCTCTCTTAGCTGTAATTACTAATATTTTTGTATTGACCAAATCCAACATGTACCAATATTGACCAAGCTAAGAGAGTCAGAATACTATCCTGTCTTCATTTGTGTTT
Source organism: Cariama cristata (assembly GCF_000690535.1). Classification (NCBI taxonomy): domain Eukaryota; kingdom Metazoa; phylum Chordata; class Aves; order Cariamiformes; family Cariamidae; genus Cariama; species Cariama cristata. Next base: position 41,453 of record NW_009626191.1, on the reverse strand, counting down.
CACTCCCATTTCTATGTGATTATTTAACCATTCGTCATAGAGATGAGGCTAGGAAGACCTGTGTTTCCTGGCTTACAGAATGATTATTTTTCTATAGTTACCTTCTTTTATTTTACTATTGCCTTTGATGGCATTGTACTCAGAGTTCAAGAACAGTCAGGTTCTTGAAGTAATACTATAGATATCTTGTGGTAGTGACTTGAAATCAATGAAGTGCCACTCCAAAAAGCAGAAAAAAAATTCTTCCCAGTGTAACACTTCTGTGTAGCTACTTCACACTTCCAGCCAACCACTAGATGGCAAGACTATTACAGATTCATAAGGAATGCAGAAAGTGGTTGTCAGTTTGTAGATCTAAAGCCTAAGTTATGTGGGTTATCTTCTTCTATGTGAAAATGTAGCAATATAAGATACTGATTTTTTCCATTTACATTTTTAACTGGTATGTTAAGTTTACAGAAAACAATTCAAGAACTGTTACTCTAAGTTACCCTTCTTATTTTGACTGTTTCAGAGACTTCCTTAGTAATTTTGTCCCAAATTTGAACATTCCTTATGAATAAAGAAAAAAATAATATTGTTTCTGTTTTAGTGCATTCTGTTTCATCTTACATTCCCACAATTGCAGGTGCGCAGCTTTGGAGGACCATCACTGGCAAGTAGGTATATTATTTTTAATACGTTGGTTATTTAATACCTTCTTTTAAATTCCAGACTAACTATAAAAAAATAGTCTGTTTTCCCTCTAATTAAAATAGAACTGAATTATTTTGATCTTAGCATCTTTTCTGAATTTATTACTGCTTGCTCCTCAGTTTTAATTTTTAATAACTTTGTAGAAAGTATATTTTTTATGATTTGAGTCATATTAAAGTATACAGTAACATATCAAAATACTTTTAGAAATGCTTTTTCTTGCAGTGGGATTATCATGCTTTGTTTTTTCTGGGAATTCGTGTTTTCTTTGAAGTTCGTTATTAGGGAAAAATACTCTGTTGGTTAAGGAGGTAACTTTCTTATAGAGCATCATTATACCAGTGCTGTCTAGAAGTAGTTAAGTTTGCTGGGATTTCCCTTTACCTCTTTAGTAACCAACACAAATAATTGATCATTGTAATTTCAAACGAGTATTAGTTGATATCCATAGAAATAGAAATTAATCAATAATTATGGGGTCTGTTGACTTGCCATTAAGCTGTCTCAGTCCACAGGAAAATGCTTATATCATGTTGTTAGTGTAGAGTATGTAATTGATTTAATTTATTTGTAGTATAAGCAATGTTTCTAAATGGTTTACAGACAATCCATTTTCAGAATAAAAGTTTGTATGTTTAAGGCATTATTCTTCTAAACAGACCACCAGGAATTATTGTATATCTGACATCATTTGAAAGCATATCCATTAGTACACTGTTGTATTATACTCTGACACTGAAGAAACAGTAATGCAAAGTTGAAAAAGAAAGATGCAGGTTTTTGCTTTCTGCGTAGAGATAGATACCACTGTCATGGCAGTTACAGAAAGCAGTTCAGATGTGCAATCATTCCTAAACTTCTAGAGGTATGAAGTGTCTTTGGGCTTTCTTACAAACCTGATGTTGGAGCTATATGGAACTGATGACAGGTTAGTTCATAAACTGAGCAGTGTAAAATGGTTCTTTTACCATAGCTAGTGCTACTCCATCTATCTGTGTAGATCGGCAGTGCTTCAAAGGTTTTAATTGAGAAGCCGTTTCTGTGTTTCATACACAAATCATATGCAAGTATGATTTGTGTTTCGTTCTTGCCTCCTATTCTTGGTGAGAGAAATTTACATAAAGCTTACTATCTTTTGGGGTTTTGACATCTGAATTTACCGGTCTGTTTACATTTGAGAAGAGGAAGGCAAAAAAAAATCAATTGCTTGTGGAGTGGAAGGTAACATAGCTTTTTAACTGCCTTTTGTTTCCATGAAAAATAATTCTGCAGTCCAAGACAATTTTTTTTCTCTCACTCCCCAGGTCATTAGGTCCCAAAACCAGGCTTGATTTTCACAAAAAGACTTTAAATATTACTTTAAATATCTTAGGTTCAAGTTTTCAGGTGTCCAGAATCTTGGACTTGCTGTTCTGTGGGAAGCCAGTACAGAGAGTGGAACAGAGAATTTGATGAGCTCACCATAGCCTGTGCCATTGGGTAATATAATACAGGCATTGTATGACTCTTTGTAAAATAATTTGCAGTGGTTAGAACACAAGGTGAATCCAAAAGTCCATCTAGCCCAGTATCTGCTCTCTGCAGGTAGCCATCCAGGAGAAACATGGCCTTGGGTAGGGTATAAAAGCAGGACAAGCTTGCAAGGTACTTCTCCTGGTGTACCTTCCCAGCCTCCAGCAGCTTCCAGTTGAAGGACTTCTAGGTACGAGAAGCGGTGTCTTCACCCCGCCAAGCTGTTCTAGGTGGACCTTCCATGAACTTGTCTCTTTGCTTTTGTTCTTAAAAACTGCTGCTATTCGTGGCATCCTGTAGCATGGGTATCTGCAGCTGAACTATGTGTTTTGTAAACACAGCCTTGTATTTGTTTACTGCTATATAATAGTTTCTTAATCCTTTTCTACCTTTTTTTTGTGTTAGAAGAAACAGCGAGCAATCACTGTCTATTAATATTCTCCAGCAAGCTATGACTTTGTAAACCTCTATCCTGTCCTGTTCAGTTCATGACTACTTAATTGTTCCTAAAACAGAAGTTCTCTGTAGCTTTGATCTCTTCATTGTGCTTGTCTACACTTTTCCATTTCTGTTATGCTTTTTGTTGGGGAGGCAGAATTAGCATTCAGCATTTAGGAAGACCCTTGGCATAGGACTACACATTGTGATAAGAATGCCTTCTCTTCCTTTCAAGGTAAATCCCAATGCTTGACTGGCTTTTTTTAACCCCTACTGAGCTCTGAATTGATGTTTTCATGGATGTATAATCATCTCAAGATCATGGTCCTGAGTAGTAAAGGTCAACTTAAAGACCATTTGCCTTTTAAGATTATTTTTTTTTTTTTCTCTGTGAATCTCTTAACATTTCCTCTGCCTTTTGCAAGCAATCCCTTGATACTTGGTTAAACTTCTGCAATTCCTTGCAGTTGGTCTCTGTCTTTACCAGAATAATTCCTCTCATATCCCATGCCTTCTCTGTCTCCTTGACAGCATTTGATGAGAGACCTTGTTGAAAGCCTTCTCAGAAATCCAGGTGAATTTTTATGGATATCAGTGTTCATCTACAAGCTGGTTGACTCTTTGAAAGCACAGAAGGTTTGTGATGTGATGTCCTTTACAGCATATCATAGGACAGGCATGCATGTCTTTTATTAGACTTCCTGACAGTTTGCACAGAGCAGAGATGAGTCTTTACTGGTTTGCAGTTCTCTGGCTCTTGCATACCTTCTCTAAAAATAGATGTTGCTTTAGACACTTCACAGTCCTCTGATGTTAACACAGCTTTGAGAGAAGTTATTTAACATAAATGAAATTTCAGCTGTTGCACCCTAGCTTTCATTTAGAACTTTCCTAAGTTCACATAAAGACTTTGCATTTGTTTGCACTGTGGGTTGCTTGTATTTTTTTCTTTTCTTTTTTCTGATTGCTAACATAAACGTGCCTGTTGATTGTGTTGAAGTTGGAAGAACTGTTGTAAGATGTTGCAGCTGGGTGCATGGTTGCTTTTCATTTTACTCAAGATTGGATATGAAAAACTGTTTTCATGTTATCTTATATGAGCATGCTGTGTCAAATGTTTCCCCATACAGTCTGTTTACAAAAAACACTACCCACCAGAGAATCACACACTCTTAAATAACTTACAGAGAAAAAAACTTAGTAGATCTGTGGTACTTTGAATGAGAGGCAATGCCTGTTGTAATAAATTAAATGTGTTTGTGATCATTCTCTGGCATTCACAGGCATAAAGCAACAGTGTCTGTAGCATTTAACTGCCTTACACTCCAAGCAGAATGGTCCTGTGCAGGCTGGAAAGGATTCCTGGTCTGTGCCAACTTTGAAACTACCTTGTTTTTTTGGGGAAAGTGCTAGCTGACTTGTGCCAAAAGTGTACCAGGAACTAGTTTAATGGTTTAACTGCATAAATGACCAATTCCAGTGCTTGACAGCATTGCCACAAACAGTTTAGTTTATCAAAATAGAGATAGTCAGAAAGTAACAAATGATCTGAACAGACTCGTTTCTTGCTTTAACTTTGTGTTATGAAATTCTGTTTTTGAAAATTAATATCAGTCAGTCATTGTCACACTATGATGTTTCACAAATGGTGGCACAGCTTTATGATGATGTTAATAGTGAAATGGTATGCTTTGAGCTTATTTTTGCAAGTAAAGCTTGTGGTAGTTGGAGCGTGAATGACTGATTATCACTGTTCTGAAACTTGCATTTTTTCAACATTCATGTGCATTGTACATCCCTTCTGCTGCAGATACGTTCCACACATCAGAGATCGAAGTCCTTCAATAAAGGTGCTGTTAATTTGTTGCACTTGCTTTTGGTCCACCTTGATCTTGATCACCGCTGACTAGTTAAAGCAAGTGTAGACTCACTTGTTGTTCATTGCCATAACTCAAATGGAGAATGCTAGTTGTCTCCCATGTAAAATGGGTCTACATAAAAAGAACTGAGCTTTTATTTCTAATGGAGTAATTTAGTACTATTTTAAGTCAACTTTTCAAACCAAAGCAAGTTGAGATCTCATCCTAAGCCTTTCTCAGTGAAACAGGCTCTAGTAGCACGTTCAGTTTCTGAATCTTGCTTCTGTTTCTGAGGAACTTCTCTACTGATATCTTGCCTTTTTAAAAAATGGATAACAACTGTTAAAGGAACACTGGAGAAGATCACTTGTTAAATTACTTTTTTTATTTATAATGCTGTTTTATTTCTTCCTGTCCTAGCAAGACTTCTTTGAAACCTGGTGCTTCTCTAGGCAGTGCCAGTAGGTGTATTAGAATATGTGCAGGAATTGTTGCACAACTTCATTTCTTGAATGATCAGACTTAAGGAGGTGAAATTAATATTTATTCAAAATTACCCTTTAATAGCAAGACTAAAAAAAATACCAGTTGCAGCCTGAGAAGAGACTAAGCAACAGTCCTTTAAAATGGCCATCAGAGAGGACTGAAAAGAATAAGTCAGAAAGACTTATTCTTTTATAAGAATAAGTCAGTAGCTCTGCATAGCTACTTTTCAGGCCCCTCTATGCTTTATCACTTTCTTAAACAAATCAAAGCTCCTGACTTCTAGGAAGAGACTTGCCTGACCAAAGATGGTGTTAAGCTCCCTACTGCACTAACAGGCGCATCAGCTGCACAGACTGCAGTAGGTGTATACTACTTACTACATTATTACACATTGAACGTCTTGGTTGTAACTCTTTAGGCCATGAAAATAAGTCCTGAAAGCATTTTCCTGGCCCTGTAGTTCAAAAGAAAGACTTTTTCTTCCCAGAGGGAGGCTTTCCTCCCAGGTAGACTTGCGTGCTCTCTTCTGGTCCCAAGAGGAGGGAAAAATAAGAAAGCACAGCACACTGAACAGTATCTTTTATCCACTGCTGCCCACGTGATCAGACCAATCAAGACTTAGACTTCTGTTAGAAGAAGGATGAATATTACAAGAAAAATAGACACTTCTTCATTGCAGCTGTTAACTGGTGGCTGTCTTTATTGAAGCAATTTAGGACTTGATGTTGAAAACCATGGGTTAGTATTGAAGCTCTCTTGAAGCTCAGTAGTGAACCAACTGGGCTATTTCTAAGATAATAGCCTTCACTGACAGAAGGTTACGAACAGATGCACAGAGGTTATTGTCCAAGCCCAGGACGTTCTTGTTTCTTGCCACCTCCCTTTTCCAGTCCCTCCTTCCTGGATTTCTTTTATGAGCGCTAACTCTTGTCAAAGTTGCTGCCTGCTTCCAGGGGAGTGTTACTGCTTGGTAGGGAACTACATCCATTATTGGGCCAGCAGGTGCTAAATTCCTGTTGTGACAGATCAGCTTCAAATTCAGGTCATGACTTTCTAAGACCTGAATTCATCTTTCAACCTACACAAATTCCACACTTGCATCAGCCCAGCTCGTAGACGTTTGTATGTACTGCAATGGTCATTGCGCTCTGAAGAGCAATAGTCTGTACTAGCACCATTCAGAGTTTGACAGACTTCTCGCACAATGTGTGGTTATTGTTTATTTCCAAGAAGAAGAAAAAGAATCTAAGCGTAACTCCATACTGTACTTTTGCAAAATTATTCCTAATATGTCACTGGCAGCAACGGAAAAAATTCTTCATGTTACCACTAAAGATAAATGAGACCATTCTCCCTTTCATCTAATTACCATGCTTCATTTGTTATGTCTGAGCTTTACGTACCTCTGATTTGCATATGCTTCGCCTGCTAGATTTGTTTAAGACAATCTGCAAGTTGTTTGCCTAAAGATTTCTGATGTCACCTGCCTAGTCTTATTTTGTGATCAATGCAGAGAGAGTTGAAATACTTCATGAGATACATAGCATGATTCATCTTGTCCTAAATGAAATGTCTGTAGGCTGGTCAGGTACGTGTACCTTAATGGTGACTTTTGTTTCCTTTGAACACATACAGTAAGACTAGAGCGGTGAGATGAGTAAGAGCATTTATAACCCTTGTGTCATCATTCCCTGTTGGTCTGAAGGCCTGTCTGTCTTAAAGATGCCATTGACTGGTGCTTGTGGTTACAAGAGAAGCTGACTCTTGCAGCAACGTGCTGGAATACCATTCCACAGCAGTAACAACTGCAGGTCTTGACAAACAAGCATGGGGACTAGATTTACCTCTGTCACTTTGTGTATGCAAGCAGTTTCTCTGAAATTAATCTCCGGCGTAGTACGATTGTGTATTCCGATCACCCTTGAGACCTTGAGGATATGCAGGTTAATTGTATCTCAAAAATAATGTTCTGTTCTTCAGGGTATGGTGAAGACATCTCTTTGCAGATGAGCGGATTAGGAAATAAGAGGTCCTTTTCCATTAGGAAATCTAAACAGAATCAGGGTTGTAACGGAAGTGTTTCTGTTTTATGCTTGTTAATCCATTTCCTTGATGTTGTAGATGGGAACAAAGCTAATGCAAACCAAGGCCAGTCATGTGGGCCAGTCAGTACCAAAACATGGGACTATCGATATCCGTTTCTGTTGAGCAGTCCCTTAGTCTTGGTTTGGTTGTCCAGACGAGATCCGTTCTTCACATGGCTGTATGCAACTGCATGAAATCTGGTAACAGACTGAAGAAAAAACTTCCTGTGGACCTACAGGAGGGCAGAGGGCAGAATATAATCTAATAGATAAATAGATAAAAATAGGCTTCAGAGAGCAAATATTTCCTTCTTCAGTTGTTTCAGTATAATCTGAAGGCATCTAGTGTACTCAGAGACTTCCACTCTTGGTATTTTGTAATGTTTGGTGTTCTGTTCATTTCAGTTCAAATCTTCATACGAGTTTTTGCTGAAATACATGTATGGTTGCATAACATACCTGAAATAATTCTGCTTAAAAATATGATTCTCCCAAATGTTCTTGATTTAGAAAAGTGGTCGCAGTCCTGCAGAAAGTGGATGCATACTTCTGCAACTGTAGTTTTAGCAAATGGAAACTGAATTTTATTTGCAGTTTAAACCTATGTTTTATTTACTCAGTGGCCACTTTACTGTTCAGATATCAGATTGTAATTATCCTTTGTTTTATATAATGCATTGTCACAACACAGATAGCTAGCAATATGCACGGTGGGGTTTTTTTTCCAAATCACAAAGGCACATTATATATAAATGCTCAAACCTCCTGCAGATTGCAGAAAGAATTGTCCACATTGCAAAAACTTCTTGACACTTGTATGTTATGTTTTTATATTATGTGACTTTATTCCTGCTTTTTGGATAGTTATTTCCAAATTGTTAGCTCACTTTTCAGGTAATATGTTCTTCAGGGTTTGTTTTTGTATTTGATAAACAGTAAAATCAGCATTCTGGTAAATTCTGGTAAAATTTTGTGTCTTACAGGAACAAAAAGTAACACTTCAATAGAAAGGCTGTAACTTTGGTAGAAGTGTCACACTTAAAGTCTGAAGGCTCTTTAATACATTTTTCTATACGTTTATCCTTGTTTTTTGGTTGGTTCTTTTTTGTTTGAGGAGAGGGGAAACGAAGAAGATGGCACAGCCTTTGTAGATGCTGTATATCTCACTGGTAGATATAGTTGATTTGTTTGGCTTGGTTTTCTTCTGGTATTTGCTAGAAATAATGTGTGCTGCATATAACTGATTTCTTCTCACATAGAGTGGTTTGCAAGCTTTTGAAGGCCTGCTGTCTGTGGTTCTCTAGTAGTTTGGTTATAACGTGGTTCTGCCTTAGCCATCACAAGACATTTTCCTCTCTTCCTCGTCTCCAGGAGCTCAACTCACCTTTCATTATGGAGGGTGCATGGAAGAGATGAGAAGAAAATGTTGGAATTGTCCAGCCTCTTTACTACTACCAAATATTGCATACCTCTTTCTGTAAGCCTTATTTGCCTTATGTCCCTATTAGTTAAAAATAAAGGTTAAATATTATCATGGCCGCAAGAAAAGAGTAACCTCCAAGGAAGTAAGGGCAGAAACAAAGGACCAGGAGAATTTTACTGGGGCTGCTTTAACTTTTTAAAAAAGGATATATTCCATTAATCCAATTTAATATTTGCCAAGTTGTGAGTTATGTTTTCAGAAACTTTTATCATCCATGTTTGAGTATCCATATTGCTCCTAGCATGATGCTTAAACTGAGGCCTTATCAGTATCAAGTAAATGGATGACTTGTGCTGTATACCGTAAATGTCTTGTAAATGCATCCCAGGCATAGATTTATCTTTTCTAAGACTATTGCAAATAAGTAGCTTACATTCTGTTGGGAACATTCTCCTTTTTCGTTGCACTGCTTGTTTAGTAAGTTGTTTCCCATTTTGTATCCATGCATTTGGCTTGTCAAATGTAGTATGTCCCTGATGAGTTTGGCTAGTTGATTGTTTCATGCGATTTTCCTGTTTGAGCTCCTCTTTGAACCCTGATTCTGTCCTCTGCAGTGTCTGCCACTCCTCCCAGGGTATTGCCACTCACTCATCTGAAGGATTAGTGCAAATGCTGAATGAAAATGCTAAGGACATATCAATCTCATATAACAAGACACTTCTAATACCTGCCCTTTGGTATGGCTTTTCAATTACATGAAGTTATCTTATGTGGATTGCATATAAGCCGTATTTTTACAATTTGCTTTTAAGTGTCATATAGGAAAATTTCAAAAGCATTGCAACAGTTGAGATGTATGCTTCCATCTTTTCTTTAGGACAGGCTATGTACTTTTAAAAAAGAAATATGCTTTCTTTTTTCTTGTTTGGATACTGAATAATCCTCTTTGACTACTTCAACAGCTTCTCAGCTGTGTTACTAACTTGGTCAATATCTCTCCAAGTATCCCAGTGAGAGCAGTTGATCTGAAATTGCTTGGATAGCCCTATTTTTTTCTAGCTTTAACTTCATAAACTGTAATTCCTTGAGAAGTGTATTACTTTCTTTTTTGTCCCACAGTCCTGTCCCTTCCTCTAACCCATTGGCTAGTTGCAGTCAAAATTATAAAGAATTATTTTAAATTTTTTAGTTTATTTAGAGAGCTCTGAGAGATTTCCATATTGTGTATTTTGTTTTTGCAGCACTGAGATACTAGGGAGTCATTCAGAAGATTGCTGTTGTCTACCTCTGGGAATTTTTTTTTCTTCTGATAACAACAGTGTATTTATACAAATATTTAATTAAAATTTCAAGATAACAGAACACCTCACATAGTCTGATTTGACAGGGGTTTTCAGTAATCATTTCTAAGCATATTGTTTGAAAGCTTTTTTTTTTTTTAAGCGTTCTGTTTGTATCTTCTCAGGGATAAATATTATTCCTTGAATAAATCAGGAGTAATTTCCTGGAAAAACTTCAGGAGATTTCATGTGGAGGCTTCTAAAAAGCCTTACACCTAGGATTACAGTTGGACTCAATGATCTTAAGGGTCTTTTCCAACCTAAATGATTCTCTGATTTTACCAGTTTGCCTCCATGTTGCAGAAAAGGTTATCTGGGCACCAGCATAGTGAGACATGTATTTCTACTATAATTAAATAAACTAGGTTTGAAATACTTTTATTCAAGTGAAGTCACTGAATCCATGATTAAATGTGTGAAATAAATACCTGACATAAGTGCAGTCTTTGCAAACTGCAGGGTATGCTGCATCCTGTGCAAAAGTAACTTGGTAATTAATGTCCTTTGTTACTCACCGGTAAAAATTAACTGTTATACTCAGTTGAAAAATGCTAGCTCCATAATGATGGGAGGATGGAAATACAGCTTTTCTTCATCATTTTTTATTTAAACATAAGGCAGTTTTTCTTCAGCAATTTTCAACATATAGTAAAGCCAACTCTATTCTGTGTTTAATTTCTTGAAGTATAGAGCTGCAGTCACCATTCAGTTATTCATCAGAGTTTTGCTTCTGGTTCTGCTGTGTCAAAAATGTGATTCTGTTAAAGGTGTCTGTGAGCACAGCTAGGTGGATTTCTATGTTGTGAACAACCTAAGAACTGCTAATTCTGATCTGACCCAGTTCTGATATCTCTGTGTCATGCTCGCTGGCATGTCACATAATACCCACATTATCATCACTAGGGAAAAAATGCAACCTCCCTACTGCCGCCTACCATCATCTAGGCTGTCTCACATCTTTTTTTTATTGCTATGTTTATTGTAATGATATACTGTCATCAAAAGAAAGATTTTAAAGTAAACATTAAGTACAAGATAAATAGAATTGCAGGTGTTTGGGTTTTTTTAGCTCAGCTTGTTTCCAGCACTAAGAAAACAAAAGAACTCCTGGAAGCTGATGGGAGTTGAAAGGAAAGTGATAAAGCGAATACAGAAAATTCCATTGAGGAGGTGAGTGGAGAAAGGAATCAAAGATTCAGAAAGTCACCAAAATGATTAGTGTTACTCTGGAGCTCTCCCATGCCACTTGTTCCTTTCTCAACTTTGCACTGTCTCAATAACGAGTACTTAGATCTACTCTTCCGTCTTAGACAGGAGCAAGTATGGCAGGTGCTGCATTTGAAATTGATGATTTGTACAGTGCAGTTGTGTGTTTTCCCAGCTTTCAGCAAGGGAGTTTGGAGGTGTCTTTCGCTTCTTGATATTTTCATGTTTCTTACTGATACAGCAATATTGGCAGCAGTATTTTTCAGCAGCAGAGATAAAGCTTTAAAAGTCTAATTACAGGGAAAATAAAACATAGAAAACATAGTCTATTCTGTGTTGAGCTGTGGGCCACACTTTGGACATTCAGTGAAAGCTACAAGCTTCTCTTAAAGTATTGCTCTATCCCATCTTTGTGGGTTGACTTCTTAAGCCTGTGAACATTTCTATAAAAAAACTGTATCTGAAAAACTACAGAGGAATTGTGTTGGTACCATCCATCTCAGATGACTTTGTCTTCAAGGACCCCTCTTGAAGGAAGCAATTAATCTTTGCTTGTTGTGGGGTGCAAGACCCCCACAGAGAGTATCAAATGAATTAGAAGAAAAAGGACAATATTTGGATACCTCCTCAATCTAAGATGTTGTTCTGTGACCATTTTTGAGCAGATCAGCTTTCTCATGCTAACCATAGCATCTGTTATTTTTTCCCTATTTATTTTTCAAAGCTGCTTGGAAATTGTCAGCTACTGGCAGGCACACTTGATATATTGCTGTCAATTCTGAGTATTAGTGCACTTTCAGTATAAAGCCCTTGTTTTGTTTCTTTTTTTGACTTGTTTCTATTTACACAGTGTTTATTATAAATAGCATGTTTCAGAGGCAGGGTGTAGAAGGGTATACTCTTATTTTAGCTGCTGGCCTAAATAGCATTATAAGAAAACCTGTCCAAGGATGTGATTGACAAGTATCTCCTCAATAAGAAAGTGAAACTTGGAATAGAGTGTATGTGGGGGAAAGTGACGAAGACCCCTCATATCTAGGATAAAGATCCTTCCAGTTGAAGGATCCAAAAGGATTGGACATACTCTTATAAAATGCCAGCCAAAAAATAATGTTCATTCTTAAACAGGTGTACTTCAGCTCACATGTTGAACTTAAGCTCAAGTTATGAACTGCGTCTTGAAGGGTAGCAAAAGCCTTCCTACCCGGCTCAGACAGGGAAAGGAGAAAACTTGGATGCAGTTGCATTGTTCTGAACGGAAGAGCTGGTCACTCCCTGCCTCTGTCAGCCCTCACCCTGAATATTTACCCGTAATTCATAAAGACTTTTGAACAAGTATTTGGTATTCTGGGGTTTAATTTATGGTGGGAATCCATGTCAAATGTCTCGCAATTTATAGTTGTGACTATGCAGAAGTAGCTACATATCAGTACACTAGAACCAATACTGGTTGCAGCACAATCTTTAATTCTTTATTATCAAGTGGAGTACTGTATTCCAAGGCTTTGCAGATAGTGTAAACTGGAAAAAGTCCCTTCTAGTTAAAAGATTTCAGAGAGCTTAGGCAGACGTAGTAAAATGTCTAGACAGGTAGACCTTAGCTGCATATTGTTGTATCTTTGAATTTGTTAACAAGCAACAGTACTTTTTGAGTAGCACGGTACCAAGCCCTGATAAAGAGAACAGAAAACTGACATACAGTCAAAAACATCCTTTTTGTAACTCTTTGTAGGGTTATACCATACAATAAATTTAACTACTGCCTAGTCCAGGAACTGATTGCCACAGAGCTGTTCAGAATGTTTGCCTGCCTCAGAGATTTGTTCTGCTTGCAAATGTAATATTCATATTTTTTCACCTTTTGTATATATTTTTAAATGTTCTTCATTATATAATTGAGTGGGTTGTGTCAAATTATTATTAATGCCTAAACCAGCAGAATATCGTTGCAACAAGTACCAGACAGATCACGAGTAGAGTAAGACTGCGTTTCTGATCAGTGTGGAGCTTTGAACAGAATGACAGACCACAAATTGTTCATCAGGACAGAAGGTCACAAAACCAATCTTTTTAAAGGGTAGAGAGTAAATTTAAGTGGAAACATCAACGTTAAAATGGTCATGTGTCCGATTCCCTATGTTTATTCCATTGCACACGTAACATTTCGCCATCGGTATTTTTATTCTATTCTTACCACTTTCCATTTTAACGGTTGAACAACTGTGAGACATAACTTACAATCCTGAAGTCATTTGACTTGTCATCTTAAAGAGTATTTATAAACTATAGCATTCAGGGAGCCCCCAGTGTTACTTTAAATAGAGAGACTGCTTTTAGGATTAAGAAAAAAAAACGGACTGTTTCATTTTGGAATTGCTTTTCTTAAACGCAAGTCAAATCTTATTTGATTAAAAACGCCATAAAAACAGGTAGCAAGCTTAACCATATTCTGTGTTTTCATATTAACACTAAAGAGTGCATGAAAAGCAAACATAAGTATGGCTTATGCCAAACACAAAAATGTGAAAAAGATAGTTTTTCTCCTGCAAGTACAAATACCCTTTTTTCCCCTTTTAATATTGGTCTATATTATCTGTTTCCTGTAGGCAGAAATGCTGCTTTTGTTTTTTTATTATTTTGAGAAGAACAGGGTTTGTTCCGCACAAAAAAGTTACTCGGTCAGATACCCAAACCTGCCATAGGTATATTTATCAAAGGCTTTTGTCTCCCAGTTTCTGTGATCGCTTGTCACGGTTCTTGCCAGTCACAGATTTTTTTCTTACCACACAAATCAGCATCAATGTGATTATGAGAATATATATACATGACGTACAGAAATGGTTTGGGTCCAGTTGTCCCTAAGCATTGATTTCAGCATCATGAGATCAACTTTCAGGTCGTTCTGCAGACAACACAAAGGTTTCTAGAACCTGAAACCCAAGTCATTGAATTGGTATATGTTTTCTATGCTTAGGAAGCTTGCTTTTCAGTACTATTATGTGTGGTTTGAGAAACTGAATTGTTTAAATAATATTTTGTACTGTCTTATATCTCAGCAACAAGAAAAAAGATTGAAAATTCTATAGTGCTACACAGTTTTGCATATGTAATATGCCCCCTGTGTGCATCAAAAATATAGAAATTACATTTTCAGTTTTGTAAAAATGCTGTTTTTCACAAGGAGAAAGTATGTGCAGGTCTCCTAACAGCTTACTGAGTTAATTCCTGTCAAGTTTTCAAATTCTAAACAATTTATAAAATATATTTGGAAATTTGAGGGTAATAAGAAGGAAAAAAAAAACAAGCAATTTTGGTTAATGTGAGAACTTGATAAAAGAAGCAAGAAACATTTATGATTAATGAAACAAGGTATTTAGAAATATATACTACTTATTGCCGTGGAAGGAAGAGGACATCATTGCTTGGAATCTTTAGTATGGTGATAGTCAGGAGAAAGATCAGAGTAAGTAGGGTTGAATTTACATAGTAGTCAGGTTTTGACCTTTAATTGCATCTGGTTTGCCAAATACAAGCATTAGATTACAAAACGCACGATGGAAATTATTTACAGGGAGTATGAGAACCTATAGTCGTAGTCCCTTTTTTTTGTGTTGCAGACGCCGGGGTTGTTGTAACACGTGAGGGTATGTTTCCCAGCACAACATCTGATTAGTCACTAATTTAGTAAGGAATGTCCTGGCACACACTTTTGTCGAAGCATGTGAGCCTATCAGCAGAATAACATATTATATTCTTTTAGGTGTTTCAACATACAGTTGAGTAAAACAGCTCAGCTGTTTTGAAACAAACTTTATGATATTCCTTCTCTGAGTCTCCTTTTTTTTTTTTTTTCTTTTTTCTTACTGGCAGAAGAAATGTTGCATGTTTACCTACTGAAATATATTTCATGCCTTAATTTTTTTTTGGTTAATATTCCAAGATGTTTTAGAGTCTAAATAACACTGGAAATCAGCTCTATAAAGCTACACGGCTTTTATTTTTACACTGAGGAAAATAGAGGGTAGCATATGCTCATTATGTTTCTCATGCTCTGCAAGTTTCCCCACTCCTTGAATACAAGTGATCAGACATATTCAGAAGACCAGTTTAATAAACATTTTCAGAGATAAATGCACAAAACCACAAAAGGTCTCTCAAGTCCACTTGAATGTTACGGTCACAGCACCATGTGACACACGCTTCCTTTTCCTAGCTTAGATTTGTTATAAGGAGAATACTACTCCTTCAAGAGTTCAGCCTTTTTTTACCAAGTGCTTGGATCGGTAGTAGTTAATAGATCACTGACGTAGCTGTGGCCATTGACGTTATTGTAGGTCAGTTCATAATGTGAAGTAATGCTTAAGAGAATTTTATGGTGAATATAAAAATACCCAATATGAAAGTAGTAGAATTTTTTTTTTAAGTAAAAGTAAAATGTTAACATTCTTTAAAAATCTATATTAAAAATTTCAGACAAGAAGACTGTGACAGAATGCTCAGTAGAGAATGATGTAGTCCAGCTGAATTTCCAAAAGGCATTAGCTAAAAGGAAATAAGTAACTCTGGAATATGAGAGAAGATTCTCCCATGAATAAAAAAATCAGGTGGAATATAGGGAACAGCAGTGAGAGTAAATGACTAGCCATCACATTAGTGGAAGGTCAGAGGATGAGTCCTGCAGCAGTGTGTGCTGGAACCATTCTGGTAAATGTACTCATAAGTGATCCTGAGAAGGCAGTGAATAGTGGGATGGCCAGGCCTGCTGGAGTTGCCAAAGTATTCAAGGAAGATAAGGACCAACTGTGAAGAATTTCAGCAGATCCTTACAGGATTCTTTCACAGTAAAACAGCATATGAAATTCAGTGTAGTTAGCTGTAAAGTTATGCTGGAATACCAGTCCTAAATTCACGTATAAAAGAATAGTGTCCAAAGGTGACTGTAACCACTCATGAATAAGATGTGGTCTCACAAAACCAGCATTGATCAACAGCCTAAATCTACTGTTAATCATCAGTAAAAAAGAAATACAGGGCAAAACTAAGCACAGCCACGTGCCATTCTTCTAGATTTGTTGTATGTCCACATCCTGAATACTGTGTGTGGTTCTGATCTGCTACCTCCCAGAAGAAGATGCAGGAGGAAAAAAGTCCAGAATAGAGCAACAAGGTAGAGAAAATATACGAAACTATTTCCATATAAAGAACGAGTAAATGAGATAGGACTTTTCAAAAGAGAAAACAAATTATTAATGGGAAGTATCACAGATGTCTCTAAGATACCATAAGGAACATACCTTCTCTCTCACACTACTGGAATGAGGAGGCATCGCAATAACAGGCAGAGGAAAAATAAAAGGATGTAATTAAGCTTTAGCTGTCCTTGACACAGGATTGTTGTGAACGTTAGAACTGTATGTGGATTAAAAACATAAATGACAGGACAGTTCTTTGAAGAAAACTAATTGAAAGCTATTAAATAAAAAATCGCCACCTCTGGCTTTGAAAGTCCCTTCATTGCAGATTGTTGGAGGCTGTATTGTGTTTTATGGAGGTATCATTACGTATTTTCCAATGTTCTTATTCTGTTGTTTATCCCCAGGTATTCAGTTCTGGCAACTGTTGAAGACAGGGCACAGGGCTAGATGGACTTTTGGCTGACCCAGTATAGCTGTTCTTGTAAAAGCGTTACAAGCATTGACTTTTTATTCACTTAAGTGACATAGTAAGACTGATTGTGAACAATTATTGTATGAAGTTCTCATGTCAGGGCTGTACAGGAACAAAACTGTTTCCGTTGTGAGTTCACCATAAGCAGACAATTTTCCTAGGATGGACAGCTTGGAAACTTCTCTCCTAACTCATTAGCTGAAGGTATTTTTGTATTACAATCAAAGTCTCAAAACATGGGAATTCAGCTGAAAACTACTTAATCTGATGATAAATAGAAATATAAAGACGTTTCTGAAAAGGACACTTGAACAGAATTTTTTATTAAAGTTTCAAATACTTTGCTCAAAACCCTTCCAGATGGACCTTGGAAAATATTTATTTAATCCACCAGTAATCAAACAAAAAACATACTAAAGAGGCTTTTTTTGTAAAGAATAACTTTAGCATATGGAAATTAGTCTTCCAGAACTTTCTTTGTCAGTCACTGAAATCAGGTATAGAGAAATGCAGGATACCTGAAAAGTAGTTGAAAGATGATGTATTTAAAGTGGTCCAAATATTTCCCAATGAAAGTGTTGGGTTTTCTGTTTGGTTTGGTTTGTTTGGCTTTTTTTTTTGTTTGGTTTGGGTTTTTTTGTTTTGTTTTTAAATTTAAAAACCTCACCTCACCCTTCTACTTCCCTCCTCTATAGGAACATCCAGGGAGTTGGACTCAATGATCCTTATGGGTCCCTTCCAACTTGAGGTATTCTGTGATTCTGTGATCTGTATATCAGCAGAGAAGGTATTTCAGAGCAAAGGATGCTTTCTTGTAGGTATCTTGGAGATCAAGATTCTGAAGGAAACAGCAAAAGCTGTAATAAAATATCATGCATTTTACAGATTTATATAGCTAAAATACATGTATGAATAAGTAACTTCTAAATTGAAAGCTTAATTTTTCAGTCTTCTGGCAGCAAAATGTACTTGAAATGTAATTGAAACGTATTTCCTACAGCTTAACAAAAAGACCTTTAGCTGTCCATAAAAAATGAGGGAAGAGGAAATTTTAACAGTGATAGAAGCTGCTATTGTGCCGTGCAAAACAAGGTGGTCTATATGTGTGTTCTAAACCACCTTATGAAATGAATTGAATTTAAATAAAAATTAATAGTAAAGGAACAGGAAAAGGAAAATGTATGTCTTTTAAACTTTGAGACAAAAGTCTAGATAACTGAAGTTAATTTAGCTTCCCAGTAGTGCTGTCAGCCTCTCAGCAAAATGTCATGCCTATTATCATCTTCTCGAGGCAGGGCGAAGGTTATCGGGTGCTCAGCACTTCTGGCTGAGTGGTCTGGCAGCGCTAGCCCAGCCGGTTCGGGGGATTCCTCTAAATCACAAATCTGCATGCGCCCTTGATGACAGACGGGTTAAGCTGCAGATCTTCGTTGATCACCATTCCTGGTCTGAACCTTTCTTGACTTGTATTAGCCCAAGAGCCATTTAACTCTGTAGGTTTTCTTGGGGGTAGCTGTGATTGCGGGAGGAGGTTGAGTTCTCTTTTGCAGTCCTGGCTGCTCCCTTGCCTTTTCCGTAGAGCTGTATGGCATTTTGTTTGCCTCCATAGCTTTTACATTTGCAGTTGTTTCACAGAGGGCTGGATGTTAAAAGAGCAAAATGGTTGTGGTTTGACAAGTATTTACTGTGGAGAGACTCTGGTAAGAAACTGGGCACTCCAGTCACTCCAGGGTAAAGTTAGTTTTGTCTTCATCAGTGTGTCTCAGAATTGACCATCCTATCTAGTCTGCAGTTGTGTACGTGTATGAATTGTCATCATGTGAAGCATACCTTTGCTTTGTATAATGTATTTCTTACTGGTATTTCCCATTATTACCTATCTTAGCCTTCTACGTTGTTGCCTGTGATATTATGTAGGACTATTTTCTTTAAGTTTTGATGTTAGCATTTAACAAGGTTATATGTTTTCTCTTTCCAGCTGGTATAGCTATAATGTGAGATCAAATGGTAACATGAACTGTGGTGAGGGGTTCCTATACTTTTTTAATTTTTTTTTTTTTAAACAAGCTGGTTGATCAGCATACACAAATATGTACCTTCTTAGATGTCATGCACTCTGACATTTTTTCCCTGATCTCTTTTAGTTTGTAAATATTTTAAACTTTGTTTATATAAATTTACATTTCATTGTTTGCATTATAGTGTGTCAGATTTGCTAATGTGCTGTTATATGTGTTGGAGTTGGAAAGTACTGACAGGTAGCAGACAAATTACCAGTTGCTCCATCAGAAAAAAATAATGGCCTTGAAACTGAGTCATGTTAGTGACAATTTAGTATTTTTTATGTCACAGTTGCACAGTTCATAAACTACCACAGTGAGACTGAATAAAGACAATTCTAGTGTAAAAAAGCTCTTTTAAAGGGAGATAATGTGATTGTAATTTTACCATCAGACATATTAAACACTAGAGACTTCATCTCTTATCACACAATAAACCAACAGATAATAAGTTGATGTTAATAAGTTGATAAGTAGCAGTATAATTTAGTAATCTGTCTCACTTTCTTCATATATAGTCACTGAAAAAGGCTGTGGCCTTGAAGGAATCAAAATGAATCATATTTAGTGTGAAAATGTTTGGCTAGCAAATCTGAATATTAATCAAAAACTTTTTCTCTTTGAGCTGGGATATAAGAATAGGGTTGATGTCAATGAAAATGATTAATAGTATGTAACTGTGTGCTATGCTTCCATTATAATATACTTGAAGCCCTGCAGTTATTGATCCTTAAGCCTGTAAGGTCTAATTCAGGACTGGTGCCTTGGACTTCGATCTAGTTACGGCATGCAATTGCACTAACCACTCTCTGGTGAGATTTTCTTACACTGCATTGAAGAATAAATTATATGATTAGGTGGAAAACTGGCTCATATCCTCTCCTTCATAGGATGATAGCAGCATCAAAGTAATGGTGGGTTGTATTAGCAAACTGTGAGCATACCAGCAAAATCTTTTAGACATAGGCATTGTCAGTATGTGGCTCTGAGTATTCTGATTATCGTAGAGATTCTATGTAACTGAGTGACGACTTATGTTCTTAATTGATTTACATATAGAATTGTCTTACAAATACTCTCATTTTCTTGGTATCTTGCTGGCAGTGTGTTTTTCGTGCATTGTTTTGTGCTATGTTTAATACTTAGAAAACACAACAAACCCCTCAGGTGTGTGCTTTAACTTTGTATCAACACTTTTGAAAAATACTTTAAAGTCTTCATTCTTAATTATTTTTAATCTTTTGACCAATTTGTTCAATGCAGGCTGATTTCATTGTATAGCTATCTTGCTGTTCCGTCTGCCTTTCATATAGTTCATCTTTTTTCAGTGGGGGAAGAAACCAATTGCTGAGAAGAAACCGATTCAGATGCTACAAACCACAAGAGACAGGTGGAGGGACAGGTTTCAAAATCTTGAGTAGCATGTGTGCCTAGGGAAAAAAATTTGCATTTTAATGTGACTTTACTGAATTACAGATCATGATTATAGATGAAATAGCACATAAGTACCTTTGTAGGTCTTAGGGTAAATAGGAAATATGGTATAGTAAACAAAATAATTTCATGAAACAGTATGTAAATAGTCTCTTGAAAAATTTGGAAAAATATTCAGTTACCTTTAGAAATTGTTCAAATCACTGCTAGGTGATGTATTATGTGTGTTTTTGTTTTTTTTCTTTTCCCCTCCAAGATCTGTTTCTGTTATAGCTGTTTCACAAGATCCCATGGCCAAAAAGTCCCAGAGCAGTTGAGATTTTCACCCTTAGCGGTAAGATCTTCTACCGGCCTGTCTCCAGCTCTTCTCTGTCACACAAATCCAGCATGATCTATCATATTTGTACCAGAGGAAGATTTGCTATCTTCATGTGACTAAAATGTAGTCATTTGCTTTTTAAACTGCAGTTGAAGTGTCTCTTACTTCCTTTAACTCTTCTTTCTGCTTGTGTTCGAAAACTTGGAAATACTCTTGTGCACCATGGCGCACTATTATGTGTGCTTTATGACGAAACACTAAAACCTCATAGTGACAATTCATTGTTGCTGATACAAATCAGGTTTTGGTGTCTGTTGATAGTCAGTTTGCTTTCATACTCAAAAATACATATTCATGTGCTTTGTTCTGCCTAGTAAATATTTCTTGCATGCAATATCTTGGTTAGCTTTTTGAATGTTGCATTACTTTTTTTATGTCAAAACTGAATGCTGGGTTTGTTGGTATTTCTTCTGAATATGCAGCTTGTGATTTAAAAAAAAATGTTTTAACAATTAGTTATTTCATCCAGGTACAAAGAAGAGTCCTGCATAATATGCAGGATTCCATGAAGAAAGAAAAATTTCCCTGAGCTCTTACTTTGTTTGCTTCTATTGATCTTCGACTGTTGAAAGATTTTCTTTCTTTTTT
>NW_009626191.1:17275-20071 GCF_000690535.1 Cariama cristata | reverse complement strand
CTACCTCGATGATTTTTCATTTATGCTTGTGTGAAAGGCTTCCCCTCTTCTAAAACAAGCCTCCTGTGTATATCTTAAAGTGTATAAAGACATCTCAAAGTAAGTAAAGCATTTGCAATTTTTGAAGTCAGCGTTACATGGTCAGAAAGAATTGGGACAAGTATCATTCAGCAAATTTGGATGTTGAAAATATGGGAAAATTGGGTGTGCACTTCAAATGGATGAAATACAGTAAAATGTATACTTTCAGGTGTGTGTGTGCTTATGAATACATAAATGCACACATGCCTGCACACACACACACACACAAATGTGACCAGTATATTCAGTTTTCTGTATTGAAAAAAGGAGGAGAAAATTCCATTTTGGAGGACTTCATGTATGCTATTAATAATTAATTTTTTCAGTAGCAGAAACATGCATTTCAAATCAGTTTTAATCCTAAACATGCCTTTGACAATGATGGTAATTTTTAAACACATGCTTTTGCTGAAAATAATGTCAGCATAAACCATCTACAAAAAGTAAAATGCTGGACTTTCTATTCGTTCTGGAAATATGAGCTAAACTAGATGTTCTTTTTGGAGTGTGATTTTTTTTCTATGAGTCAGTTGAGGTTTTTTAGGATGTCTTTAAGTGTGCTGTATGGTATTCAGTATTTTTTCATCCACATTATTAGAAGTGAGACTCGTTCATAGCTGAATAATTAGAACAGGGTTGGTTATATGTTGAAAGCACCATCCTACTCTCCTTTTAGATGAGGAGAGAGACAGAAGGCGGCAGTGACTGTGACTAGTTCTGGAGCTAAAGCACGCCACAGGCTGACTAATGAAAATCTTTGACAGCTTGCAGACTGGGTGGGGTACACCATCTACCATGCAAGGCCAGATCATCCCCCTTTTACTCCACATGGACAGCATGCTGCCTTTCCCCCACCTGCTTAAGCCCTTGAGCATCTTCAGTGTCTGAGTATGTAAAACAGTGCATCCAACACTATTTTCGATCCTCTCAGCTACTCAGTAAGGCTGCTTCCTTGTCTCTGGCAAGAACATAGCTGTTATTTTCCTTCTTTTGCTGATGACTTCCTCTGAAGTCTTTGGTGCCTGCCTGTAAAAGGAAAATTTCACAGAGATGTCTATCCTGTTCGGGGGGAAGGCCATTTACTTGATAATTATGATACATATGATACATGGGATGTTGGTCGACAGCCGGCTGAACATGAGCCAGCAGTGTGCCCAGGCGGCCAAGGCAGCCAACAGCATCCCTACCTGTATCGGAAACGGTGTGGCCAGCAGGATTAGAGAAGTGATCATCCCTTTGTACTCAGCACTGGTGAGGCCGCACCTCGAATACTGTGTCCAGTTTTGGGCCCCTCACTACAAGAAGGACATTGAGCTGCTGGAGCGTGTCCAGAGAAGAGCGACAAAGCTGGTAAAGGGCCTGGAGAAAAAGCCTTACAAGGAGCAGCTGAGGAAGCTGGGGCTGTTTAGTCTGGAGAAGAGGAGGCTGAGGGGAGACCTGATCGCCCTCTACAACTACCTGAAAGGAGGTTGTAGCGAGGTGGGGGTTGGGCTCTTCTCCTCGGTAACTAGCGATAGGACAAGAAGAAACGGTCTCAAGTTGCGCCAGGGGAGGTTCAGGCTGGACATTAGAAAGAACTTCTTCACTGTAAGAGTCGTTAGGCGTTGGAACGGGCTCCCCAGGGAGGTGGTGGAGTCACCATCCCTGGAGGTGTGCAAAAAATGTTTAGATGTGGCGCTTCAAGACGTGGTTTAGTGGGTTTAGCGGGCATGGTGGCATCGGGTATACGGTTGGACTTGATGATCTTTGAGGTCTCTTCCAACCATTATGATTCTATGATTCTATATTCAGTCCAAATCTGTACTCAGCAAGACCAAAATTGGGAAGATCAGCCCATATGTCAGGCTGGCATCTGATCTGCGTGCCAGCACATCTTTTGCGGTATCTTAATACCTGATGGTGAAGAGAGCCATTACTTAACAGCTACCAAGGAAGTTTTGAGAGAGGTCTAGAAGAGATCTGTTTAGTTTAACAAGAGAGTATTGGAGATGAATAGAAGTAAGGATGATGGATTCTTAAAGTTATCCAAATATAATAAAGAAGACCATGTACTCTGGAAAGCTGTATGTAAAAATGTGGTAATGAGGGCCAACAGAGCATGAGGAACAACTCACACAAAGGGCCAAAATGTGTAAAGCAATAGTATGCCCTCACCATGAATAATGGTGTACATTTCTGTTCTCTCCCACCTTAAATTGGTTATAGTAAACGTAGGAAGAGTTTGGAAAAGAACAGCAAGGATGTTTGAGGGCATGCAACAGCTTACATGCATGAAACAAGTGAGCAAAATAGGACTTTTAAAGCTAGAATGAGCTGGCCAAGAGTAGAACATGATCAATAGTATCTTTTTCCTTTGGATTACAAAGTCAAGTGCTTTCATGTTCCTTTCAGAAGTAATGGGGCTAGGGGGAAGAGCGCACTGTAAGGTGGAAAGGGCTGTTCTTTCTGTTCAGGAGCCAACGGAGCCAAGGAGAGGGAAAATTTCAGAAAATGCTAGATGTGAGAAGTGAGAGGGACATAGCAAGGCTCGAAGATAGCAGCTCAAGCAAAGATGTTGCTGAGAGGAGCAGGGATTAGTCATTTGAGTTGAGGCCTCAGAGAGGGCAAGAAGGAGCTCAGAAGAGACAGAGAGGACTGACCAAAGTCCCCCGCCATTCAGAAAGTTGTAGCATCAGCTGCAAATAGGCAAGGAGTAAGAACCTCTGTGAGAAATAA
>NW_009626191.1:0-17244 GCF_000690535.1 Cariama cristata | reverse complement strand
GAAAGAGCTTTTCCTTCCTCAGTTCTGTCATTTCTAGTCACTTTGAATTTTCCATGTTGAAAAAGTTTAAAACTGATTTTTAGCAATTCTAATACCAGGCAAGCTCTTTTCTAGGCAGCTCCACCTTTCACTTCTGCAGTCCCATCAAAAAGAATACGATAATGGTCGGCAAAAATGATAAATAGCTGTGAAAAGCTAAAGAGAAATAACTGTCACCTACCTGTTCCAGTATAAGACTTCTTAGAAATCAGCTGAAGTGGCTAGATCAGAGCAAACAAAATTGGGTGGGGTTTAGTTGGTTGTTTTGGGTTTTTTTTTTTTCCAAACACTATGTAGTTAAGCTGCAAAAGTCCTTGCCACAAGATGCTATCACACAATGGAAATCCACTCAGAGCTAAAAATATAGACATCACTGCTGGTTCAGGAAACCCGTGTGCCACAAGTTGGAGTCTGGAAGACTATTTGGAGAAGGCAGCAATGTATTTTTCCCTAGGCTGTGCTTTTGGACGCGGTAGGAGATGCCCAAAGCCCTTTGGCCTGATTCAGTACAGTACTTTTGCTCACCTGCTGCTGTTCCACCCAAGTGTACTTGGAGAGGTCATTCCATCTCATGCAGCTGTGAAATAGTTTGGAGCCCAATCTGCTGGAAAACCTCCAAATGAGCGCATACAAGCTCCAGTTCCCTCGGGTGAGGAAGAATTCAGAATGATCAAAAAAATGCAGATGAATTTTCTAGATAGTCATCTTTGTGATACTAAGCAAAATACTTCAGTGTGATTGCAGTTCGGCTGATTATGTACTCATGCTGTTCTGATGTCTGATTTGCAAAAATGATGAGCAGTGATATCAGTAGAAACTAGTCTTTGAGTATTGAAGTGTTTTATAAATGCTCTACTTCCAAGTTAACAGGTCCTTGACATTTCAGTTAGGTACTCATTTAGTAGACACTTTTGAACCTAATCTTCCCAGGACTTGCTTATCAATAAGTAAATAAAGTGATATATCCTCTTTACCTCACTGAGGGCTGGAGAAGGGTTCTGAGGAATTGTAGAAGTAAACAGTGAACCATTTTTCTGCTGTAGCAGTGAGCACTGTGTACAGAGTGTACAAAGGAAGGAACACTCCAAAGTCGTACTTTAACAGTTTGAGTACATTGAGTTCCAAGACTGAAATACAGGGATAGACACGATACTGAAAGCTTTTTTGGCTCCTGAGTGTGATCATCAAATGCAATAAAAAGGAATATTTTGTAAAAAGGCATTTTACATAGTAAATGCATGTGGCTATGTAAGACTATTGCAATGCATGTAAACAAACAAAAGCAACTCAAGTTGCACAAGGGGTTTAGTTTTGCTTACTTTCATTTTTGATGCTACATTTAAATTTTGAATGATGCTTTTGTGTGTTTGCAGATTTCAGTTAGTTCTTTTGATTCTTTTCCTAATTCGAGGACTTCAGAATTTTAATCTGAAAATGAAGCTGTCATACAAAACTATTTTCTTAATTAAAATTTTTGAATTTAGCAGCTCTGTTGTTTCAGGGTAAGCTTGAAGGAAATTCAGCTCTATTTCAGCTATAACTATCAGACGTAGAAAAAGAAAAGAATAAAGAAGAGAGGATGATACTGGAATATGCAGGTATAGGTGACCATGGAACATCTCTGGACAGGACATTTATTAATACATATTTATATATTGCCTTGCATAATTTAGACATAGGACTTTACTCATGTTTTTCTTCTCCCTCCTTTCTTTTAAAAGTCCAATATGATTGAACTGCTTCAGGAAGAACATGTCTTGTGAAAGACTGAGGAAAGGTACGAATATGGAAGATTGGATGAGATTAAGAAAAGGAAAAAGGAACTAATTGGAATACTGGGAGAAGAGTTAGGGAAGTTGCCAGTCACAGATAGACAGCATTCTTGTTTCGTTTTGTTTTCTCACCATTTCCTGAGATTATTTTATGAATTCAGATACTCACATAATAAATATAAATCATGCAATTTAAAGTAATAGATCTATGATTATATGGTTTGGGGAATTTTTGCAATTTTTATCTAGATCTTACTAGGAATTTTGAAGCATTTTATATTAAAATAAGAAGAAAGGATAGAATCCTTTGTAGTTTTGAAAGTTATGCAGCTTTCCAGCAAATGATGCATTACCCACAATGCACCAAATACAGTTTACCAGATGAAAGATATGAGGCGCTTGTTTTTTAATCTGACATACCTTTTGTTTCAGCTTTGCTTGTTTTTTTAAATTTATTTATTTGTCCTGACATCCCCAGGGCAATTCCTACTATCTTATGCAGGAGAGGCAGGTCTAAATCTTGCTGGGTTCCTTCCTAGAAAAAAAGATTTCTATGTGAAGATCTCTGGATGTAATATTTATTTGAAAATATATTATGAACAATAGATCAGGCTGTTTAATAGAAGAAGGAAGACATGTGAAGGAGCAGTGCTGAGCAATGTGCTGAACAACATACATGTGTGATCCTTGGAGTCTTGGGCTGCGCAACAAAGCTTCATCAGCACAGATAAAGTTGCGGGGGTGTTGAAAATTAATAGAGACGTAGCTGGTGTAGCTGGAGTGACAGAATTCCTGCCATGCACACAGCAAAAAGCCATAGGAGGAAAGTGAATTTGTCAAATCACCTTAGGCTGTTCACAGAGGCATTTGAAGTATTTTGGCAGAAAACCTCCTGTCAGCATACTTTCATTTTGAGGACTCTTCCAGAACAATTTGCTGGTATCCCTATGACAGCTAAGACTCCTTGTGGCAGACAAGCTTGGAATCAGAACTTAAAAACAATGCAATTAATCTTTATTGGAAACTCATCTTCCTATTCTTTAAAGAATTGCTAAGTTTTTTTTTTTTCATCTTAGACAGAACTTAGTCAATGGAGAATAATTTTGCTTCTTTTGACAGCTTGTGACTGATACTTTGTGGGGAGGAAAAAAAAGATATATTTACGGTTAGAGTAAGCTCTTTGCTCTTATGTTTTTAAGCATGTTACTTTAAAGTTTGTGTCATTTAACTTCCAATCATTTTGGTTGCTGCTCACTTACACTTGAGAAAAATGGGAGATGTGAGGAAGATTTCCAGTGGAAGCAGGAAAATAAAATGTACTAGCTGAGAGGTGATTCTCCCTCACATGACCAGAAGAAAAAAACCCAACTGTTTTGCTTTTGGCTGTGCTTGCTACTAAACACCCTGTCATAGTGTGTTAGGTGAGTCACGACTTGTTTATTTATAGCCTTGGCCAATCAAAGCCGAACGCTCTGAACTTCATTCAAGACCGGCAGGCACTTAGGATGTCTTGTAAACATTTGCTCTCTGAGCAAGGAGCGCTCTTCTCGGCAGCAAACAGGACAGGTGCCTGGGTTGTCACTTCTAAAACACAAAACAGACTAGAAGATCGTTGCCTGGATTATCTAGGTCGGTAGAGAGACAGATAATTCCTTTTTACATCTGAAATGCCAGACAGTGAGGATCTGGGACAAGATGAAAGGTACTGTATGTTGATTCTGATGGCCTTCTCGTGCAGCGTAGTATGGACCGAGGCTTCGTGTAACTAATTTGTGTGCGCTCCTGAGTCCTCAGCCTAAGATCAGTTTTCTCTGCGTTGTAACAGATCATCTAATTCTTGAGGGTTTTGCCTCTAATGCTAACCTAAGGCTTCTTAGGAGAGAAGTATTAGATCTTAATGTCTGCATAGAGGTTAAATTGTACAGCTCTTATATATTTCTTAAACTAAAGCTGAAGTGAAGAAAATACTGGATGGTTTCTATCTAGTCTCTTTTCCCAACCATGGGACAACTTACAAGCCTCAAAATGTCAGAGACACAAATAGTTTAGTCAGAGCCATGTTACTGACAGAACCATAACTCATTACTATGAGATAGGGCACTGTGTCCCTTTGAGGTATGCCTGTCTGTCAGAAGTGTAACTTTTATCTTAATTAGCATATGAAATCAGTGGTGACGACAGGAAGAAAGTAGTTGGATCTAAAACTTAATAACAATTTAACAAATACTATTTTCTCAAATATGATCCAGCACATTCCTATAAAATAAATGCACTAATTAAATTTAGCTAAATAGACAGATTTTAAATTAGATATTTTAAAAGTACATGTTATTGATGTTTGGCTATGACAGAGTTTATAATCTAGGTTTCTTAAAGTCCACATGGTCTTTCCATAGTTGCAATTTTTATTGTCTTGATGTTAATCAAAATGTCGGCTCTAAAGTGGTGTTAATGAAATATTTGATACTGCAAAAAACAATTGTCATGTATATGGAAATAGACTTTTTTTTTTAAAAGAAGTTAACAAAATGCTGGAATATAGAGGCAAATTTAAGAAATTACAGGAATCAGAAGTCAGCATTTCATTATGGCTTCAGATTGGATTTCTTCTAGTTAGATTTAAATTTGAACATTTATGTGGATGTTTTTCAAAAATGTATGTCAATGTGTTGTTGTAAGGTAGATGAAATACAGAAGACATTTCTGGTTGTCTGTTGTAGATCAGTATATTCGGGCATGGTCACCTAGCTGGGTGACTGTGGGTGAATGGATCCGCAGTGGCATAACTGGGTCTCTGCAAGGGTGGGGTCACCTACGCATTTCCGTTTGCAGGGATCTAAGTTGTGCCCTATATATGACATAGGTTAAAAGTAATTGTAGTAGTAGATAACATTTTTTTTCTTTTCTTTTAAGGAAATGTTGACTCATTACTGATAGCCACCAAAGTGTCAATTGGTATTCATTAAAACATGTTTAGCTGGATCTCCAGTTTGTTAAATTGTATATTTTTCAATACAGGAAAAGAGCAATCTGCATGACACATTAAGGAAAGACGTTTCAGATCATAATCACTTTTTTTTTTTGAATCAATTTTATAAAGGATATGCATCATGTCCTTCCTTGAAAATGTGTTGTACTTTTTTTTTTTTAAATCAAGATGGGAGAAAATCTTACCAGCTGAGAAGAAAAAAAAAAATTAAAAAAAAATTATGTCAAAATTCAGATTTGGGGGGGAAAAAAAAAACACCCAGCAGTGTTTACCAATATGTAAAAGGTGCAACTGGTATGCAAAATATATAAGCTTTGTAATATCTAACTTACTTTGTTCACAGTTCATTCTCTATAAGGGCTTTTAGCAAGCTTTGGCAGTTAAACAGAAGTAATACTAGGCCTAAACCTCTAAGATTTCTTCTTTTATGAATCAAAGTTGGTGGGTTTTTTGTTTCCTTTTTTTTTTTTTTGAACAAAAAGGATTAATGTTTCTAAAACAATAACCTGAAAAAGCATGGTAATAGGGCCTGCTCTCCCCATTTATCATTTCTGAAATGACTATTAAATTAATTGACCCTGATCCTAGTCCCTCATCCTTTTGTGTCTTTGCTATTGAGCAAAAAGAGAATTTCTGCTATTGAGAAAATAGTTCAATCAGAAGGTTCCGATTTTTTCTGGAATTAATTTGCCTTTTTGTCTTGGTGGTAACAAACAGGATATAACTGGAGAAAATTCCTACAGAAGTACTAATGAGATTTGGTGGAGTTCAGAATATTTTGGTCCAAGTTAAACAAGAGGGAATAGAAGTAGGAGCTGTGGGAACTATACTGGAGCAATTCATTGTAGAATCACAAAAGAAGTGATAGTAATGTGAATGCACAGATAATGGGGTAATTTTGAGGGCACACTGAATCAAAGCTACTGCTTTATATATTTAAAAAAGGAAGGCAGCTGTAGAATGAGCTTTGTTCAGTGATCGGTTTCAGCGCACTGCACTCCTTGTATTTGTTTGCATCTGAGAAGGAGCTACTTCTTACATCCTCTCCCCTCTCGAGTTCGTGTCCCACTTCAGAAAATATGTGATATTGCATCACAAATGTATTTCATGAACATTATAACATCATAGTTAACGATGTGGCATTGGTCAATAGTCTGTTAGTCATACTGAGAATTTAAATGCATAATAAGCAAAGGAACATATGCACAAACACTTTTTAGTAAGGCTAATGAAAAAGCTAAGAGTTGTGAAGATTAGGTACCCACTCATATCTTCTGTTTTATTTTGTCATATGATCCTGGCCAGTAGCAGATCAAGAACAGTGAGGAAAGATGTGGTGAAAGGTAAAGGATCGAAAACATTTTAGCATAAAAATGATATTTTCCCCCAGTAATTCTTTATCATCAGGTCCCCTGTAGTTTTGGTGTAAGATGGTGTACTTTATTAATAAAAAAATAAAATTGCCAACTTATGAGGAATCTAATGATGGTCAAGAATGTATAGAAGATACTGTGAATAATTGGTCCTGCAGTGGTGGAAGCACATGGCTGGAGGTGCTTCAAAGAGATACCGATGTGTAACTGCCTCTATCAGAACAATGTCTGTGTTGTTCTAATCGCTGTCACCTGCCTATTATTGAAAAGGATGGTGCACTAAACTGGTAGCCAGGAACCTTTTGTGACTTGAATAAAAATGGGAGAGAAAGCTACGTTATTTCAAACCAGTTGATTTTGAACTACAATCTTACAGTGCATGACCTTTCTCAGGGTGGAGATCCAGTTTAAAGTCAAATCTGCCTGCAATTTAATTCCTCAAAGCATGTTGATTTGTAATTATATACGAATATTTGTTTCTTCTGCTAGTATTAGTTAATAAAGTGGAAAGTATTTGATTTCCTTTTATGATTGAATTCAGTGCATGAATGTAGGCAACAAGTGGTTAGCTCATGCCAGGAACTCTCAGTAGTGCAGTAATGCATCAAAGTAAATGATCATCTGCTCATCCAAATACATTAAAACCCATTGAAAAGAGTCAGAATGAAGTTCCGCACAGAAAAGAGTTAAAGCCACCTTGTAATATTACACAAAAAAGTAATTTTTGTAGTTTTGCATGTTAAAAGCATTCTTTGGCACTTGAAAATCCAGTTTTCTTTTTTTGTGCAGCTGCTCTGCAACTCAAGGAATGCTCAGCTCATCTTTCCTATTTGTTTGACTTTGAGAGGCCTTGAACTACAAGTATCGCAGCTGAAGAATGTGGAGGCTGAAGGAGGAAAATTAATTGATTTTGTGAAAAAGGGTTAAAAGAGTTGTCTTTGCGGGAGAAAAATAAATGTGAAAGAATTGCTTCCCACAGCTGGGCAGAGCTGTTTAAAGTTCTGCAAACAGAACTTTACAATGCTGTTGATAGAAACAAGACTTACTTAATTTTCTGAACAAAAATAGTGCAATACAAATGTCTCTTTTGCATGGGAAGCTGACCTGGAAGATCCCAGCCTTTGTACTATCTGGGTAAAGAGACAACAGCACATAGTAATAGCATTATAGTCTTTGCCAAACAGAAAGCAGGTCTATGATAGTATTTCTGTGGCACTGAAATACTCAATTTTCAAGCAAAGAGACATTTAAAAAATCTACACTTACTAAGTCATGACTTTGGACTAGTGGCACTCAATTATCAGATCACATTTCACGTTTTGAATGACCTCGAACTGGAGTAGCTGGTGTTCTCGGGGGAGCTGGACAAGAGCAGTACAGGTCAAAGGAAGGATTTGCCGTGAGAGCTGCCCTATCCATTTGCTTAGAAGAGTCTGTCTAGAGGAGATGGACAATGAAATGCCCCAAATTTAGTTGGAGTATATTTTGTTTATTTTAGCAGGACATTCAGCAAAAAGTGACAACATTTAGTACAGTCTGCTGTGTGAGGAACTTGTGTACTGGAATCACCTTCAAAAAAGTTGGAGTTACCCAGTTTGATATGATCAGCTAAAGAAAGACAATACAGCTCCTTATTAAGACTTTATAAGATGACTCACGTTATACTTGAATAGAAGAGATGAACACATCCCCTCCAAACTAACAATCTGGTAGTAATGGGTCATTTTTTTTTTTTTTTTTTAAGCAACGTGTAGGACAAGATCAGTTCCCCTGTCCCCTTGCAGAACACTTGAGTGTACTTTTTTAACAATAGGATTGCTTTCATTTTCAGAAAAGTTTGTTCTTGACTAGTAATATAAGCAAAAAAACCCTTCATTTATGGGATTGATATTGTGTAGCAGCACACCAGTGGTAAAACGTTCCCCTGTCAGTTAAAGAGAAAATACCATTATGACTTTAGTTTCACACACTGTGCAAGAAGCATCTAGAATCAGGGATTAAAGGTTGCTTATATTATTTTTTGTTGGAAGTCACATGTCCTAACCAGTCTGCTGTGCAGTCCACTGAGAAAAGCACATCCAGCCTCATGAAATGCTGATGATTTAAACATACTTCTTGTACAGTAATATTACTGAAAAATATTCTTGGTCAAGAAATAAAAAGGGCATGCATGTTACTGAAAGCTGTGAGATAAGATCTTTTTTCAGCTTCTTAATGCACACTTTCCCCTGCAAAAAAAAACAACTGTAACAGCAAGTTGGATTGACTCACTGTTAATAAAAAGCACAAAATTGAAGTTTCAGGTGAAGATACGTGAGATCAGAAAGAAAACACTTTAAAAGCTTGAGAAGCAATGTTGCACGGTATTAACAGAATTCATTAGATAACTTTGTGTATCTTAGAGATTCCAAGTGTGCCCAAGCCTTAACATTGAAGGGATGTCAAATGTGATCGGCTAAAGGATGTTTGTCACGGTATTACATGTTGATGAAAGCCTAAACCTGTGCAGCACCCATAGATTAGCAATGGCAAATGAAGTGCATATCTACAACCTGGAGAGATTTCCATTAGAAAAGCTTTGTAGACTTTGTAGCAAAATGGTTGTAGATGAAGATTCTCCCTAAAGTTTGAGAATGGAGTGTATTTGTGGATGCTTCCTGTGTTCCTTGTTCTTTCGGTGATACAGCATCCTTTCGGAGAACTCTTTGAAGCAAGCAGGATTTTACATGGTGCCTCAGTGATTCATTTAAATTGCAAGTCTTGGTCATTGCCATATGACACAAATATAATTATTTCAGTGTACTTAATGATTGCATAGGATCCAAAAGTGGCACAGGATAAAGCACAATTCTACATAATCACCTTTTAAATTAGCCACGTAGGTCACTAAGATGCTATGCTGTGAGTTCAGTGGTGCTTGCTATTATGTCTTTCCAGGTAGTGCACATAACATTAACAAATTTGTTACATTGTATTACAATAAGGCTAATCAATATTACATTGTTTTCTACCATACAGTTCAATAGTAGATTTTAGAGGTTTTGCCACTGGTACTTTAATACACTTACCCATAAAATGTGCTTTTTACATTATTCTGTATTTTGGAGAGAGAGAGAGAGGGGGATGGTTAATTTCATCTTGAGTATGTGATCACCTGAAATTTAAATGTAAAAAACCATCTTAAATGTTTTTCACAAACTTTTTTTATCTAAATACTACTTTATATCCCTTATCTCTGTACCTGAATAATTTAGAAGACAAATTTTAAAATATATTTTTTGGCATAGGTCTTCAGGGATAAAATGTTTGTTTCAAAGAAGGGTAAGTGCATCATTATAATCACTCCCTTCTGCACTGTGGTGATTCCTTTCCTCACAGGAGAGACCTATGAAAGCTCTGAAAAGGCAAACCTGCTTGACTGAGTTTTGCTAACAGTTTACACACTTGATTTCATTTGGTCAAGTTTCGTACTTAACTCCTGGTTGCCTATGAAGTTTGCCCTTAGATATCGACATCCCTTACAGCTGCATCATTCTATAAGCTCTAGATACTACTTTTTAAAAGACTACAAAATAGCCATATCACCTATATTTTGATTTACATATCTTTGGGAATGTAACTTTCAGCTATTCCCCCTTGACTAGTACATTGTAAGTTACTCTTAAAATTACAGAGTCTACACAGGTTTCAAGTGTGTGTGGTTACAGTTGGGCAATCAAGAAGGTTTAGAAGCTCTGTAATTACTAACTCTTTGTTTATATAGGTGTAAGCCTTCAGATCCATCACATCATGGTGTACTTTGTCACTGCTACAGTTCTGAGTAGCGTATCTATGTGAAGATACATATAAAAAACTGTGTACACATAATCAAAAAAATTCAGCACATCACGAAGAGATCTTTAAACCAGTAACATGAGAGCTACTGACCTTTCTGAGAGAAATGTGATGGGGCTTTACTTGAACAGATGTCTAGATACAAAATGAGAACATGACACCATCAGTCATTTTTAGAGAATGCAGTGCCACTGACTGTTCTGGCCAGAGTTTGTGACTGTGATGGGTTGAAGCATCTGGGGCGGGAGGGTGTTTTGTTGTGGGGTTTTTTTTTTCAGCTACTAGGTAACAGTTTATGTATTTGCTCAGTTTTAGAAATGATGCAGTAGGTAGTCAGAAGGATATGAGTAATTTTCTCTGAAGACCTTCAGTCTTATTGACAGTAGTTTTAGAATAGAAGTGTAGTACTTTATATCAAACTCGGGATAAGTGATGGGAGCATGAAACTTTATTTTTTATTCTTTATTCTAAATCATGCACAAAAGCCTTTGAAGGTGTTCAAAGATAGCTGGCTGCTTATATCCCCAAAGGGGCACCTGGACAGGAGTCCCAAAAGCTGTTTTGGCAGGAAATATAGGGTTCACGTTTAAGTCATTAAGGTACTGTAACTTACGCCACTAATATTATGCTGAAGTACTTTTTATGTTCTTGGTTGACTGATGTTGTAGTCATGCACTCCACATTCATAATCTACATCACGTATCTTTTTTTTTTTCCTTTTTGTCTTTAAATGTGGTCATTGAAAAATGAATTTGTCTGGAGTACACATCGTTATGTGCCTGTCAGCTTTTGATTAATGCAGGTCTAATGTTTATCTCTGTTTGTACAAGGGTATGACATAACCTCTCTGTCTCCGCGTACATATAACCACACATTGTACCTCCTTTCTTTCTTGCTCCCCCTTCGCCAGGATCTCTGTTGCTTCCCCCTTGTTCCAACCCTCTGGGTAACGCTGCTGCTCAAGTGGGCTCTGGGGATGAGGGACAGGAGGGACGGATGTTACCAGGGCTGGTAGCTGTTGGGAGGTGTGAACCAGAAAAGGCAGCGTGTGCATCTGGTTGTCGCACTGAAGATCAGCAAGCTGACTTTCTTACACCTCTAGTTGCCTAAGGTCAGAATAAGGCTTCAAAATGGTCCCTAGTGTTCCTTGTAAAATAGAAAAGTGTGGCTATAGTAGAACTGACAAAGGTGTCTCATGATTTCTTGTGGCCTACAAGAATCTGCCAATTATTCTTTTTCAGAGCAAGCTTAATAGTGGGTTTGTAATGTTTTGAAGCAAACTTCACATGTACCATCCGCTCTTCTTGCTTGGCTTCTTTGTCAGTGCACCACATGCAGACTATGGGACCAAAGCATCTAGCAATACATTTTATCTGCACTGCAGCTCATACTTTCAACATCTTTTCAACTTGGCAAAAGAAAGCATTATTAACAACCAAGAGAAGCAACTCCAGAGAGCTTTCCCTGCAAATGCGCCATTCTTCTGCATAATTTGCATGTTTGTTTTGAATTATTATTTGTCCCAGTGTACCTTCTTGTATGTCCTCCTCTTTAATCTATATTGTCTTTATATTAGTGTATATGAAAATAGTTTGCATTATTATTGTAGTTTGTATTTTCATCTTCCCCCTGCCCCATTTTTGATATTAAAGTTAGTAAGCCTACTATCTACAATTGTCCTATGTCTTTCAAAGCTGTGTTTTGATAGTAGGCATCTCGCCTATCCGTTTTCTGTCTGTGCTTCCATAGACTTCCACCTTGATTGTAAACAATTCTAAACAAAGGATAGGAGTAGAGTCTGTAAAAGGATTTTGTAATTCAGAATACTGTCATAATAGTAGTTTTCAACACTGGAATAAGCAGGCAAATCATAAGATACATATTAATAATGCTGCACAATGGTTTACAAAAGCTGGAAGCAATGTATATTTAAGGAGAGTAGCCTATCCATAAAAATTGCAGTTCTCGTAAGACAAAATCCTTGTATGTTACTTTTCTCAAGCCACTCAATTATCAGAGAGTATGGAAATTGAAATTGCTGTTGTGGATGGGAGGCAGACAAAAAGTTCTGTGTAACATTGCTCATCCCTCCCGCTGGCTTCCTGCAGTGTTCTCCATGAGTTATTTAATGGTTTTATTTACATCCTCTGTCAGAGGTAAATACTTGCATACAGTGCCATGCAACACTGGAAAAGACGTTGCGTTTTCTCTGTCATATAAAAGTCACCTAGTCCAAGATATGAGACTCTCATCCTATGAATTTCAGGTACACTATTTTAAATTGTTTGTTTTTTTCTTGAAGGGGAGGAAAAAAAATCCCTCAGCCTGAATATTTTGTAAGAGGAAATCACACTACTGCGATACTATAAATACCATACTGTAATAAAGTCAGGAATAGGGCAAGAATTTGGTTTTGAACTTTAATCAGTCTTACACCGTTTTTCTTTTAAGTCATGTTCTGTGCCCCACTGCGCATACGGTAGTGTGAATATGAATCCCCGTGGGTGCCACGGATGCCGGCATGAAATGGCTCCCCCACCTCGCTCGAACACCGATGTTGCTGTGTCACCACCTCGTGGCGAAGTTGCTGTAGCGTCGTTACATATAGAGAAAGATGACGTTTCTCCATGTGTGTTTAACTAGACATTGTGTTAGACATGTGTGTTTAACTAGACAGAGATTATGTATCTGAAAATAGGAGAAGGTGGTTAACCCCCATTATGTTAGGAAAGCTGCTTCCGAGTAATCAGTAAGTCTGCAGTGCAACAGAAAAGAAGGTATGTAACGTCACCATGTAGAATAAAAATAGATATCATGTGTGCGGGAGAAGACGACTTATTCCTAGCTTAGATATAGGTATGTAAAAATTCACAAATTTAAATGTGGGCAGCAGTTACACCCAAGTATATAATTCAACATAAGCCCAAAATCCTCTTATCCTGTGTGTTTAGGAGAAATGAGAGCAAAAATTTATAATTGTAAGAAGAAGTGGCTTTAGACCTTGCTGAATTGGATTTCAGACATGGTGTGTGGGTGTTGGCTGAAATGTTAGCTAAAGATTTTAAGGAGAACTTAAGTGTGGTGTTCTTTTTGCTGAAACCTTGGATTTGAAATTCAGAGTTCGCTTTCTTTTATCATAATTTGTAAAATAGAAGTGACATCTTTTGCGGTATACAACTGAAAATTTATAAATAGCGATTATTTTTTAGTTGGAAAATAAAGTGAAATAGACATTTATATATCTATTTACCTATCATTTGCCTAGTTTTGTTATTAATCTGTGACCAGAAATCTGAGGTAATAACATAATCCCAAACTTCTCGTTTGATGTTATAACGTAATAAACAGTGTGGACTACATTCTTTTACTTGCCATCATGACTCATTGATCAAAGCTTCTGCCTAATTCAGGCCCCTTGAACCTTTTAATAACCATGCCTTCAGTGCTACGTTAGTGTGTCTTGCATGCTGCCATGTGAGAGATCACTTCCCTTTCAGTGCAGTATCAGCATGTGGCCCCAGCTCTACAAAGAAACGCAAGTCAGAAGCTTATCTTTTTTTGAAAAATCAATATATCTTTTGTAGTCCAGTGCAATTATACATGTAACTTTCAAGTAAATCACCTCCAGAATTCAAATCCATTTTCCCTTCAACCATTATCTCCTTGGGCTGGGTAAGTAAACCAGTTGCTCTTCGTAGAAAGTTCTGCATTGCAGTTCTTGGTGCAAGTGGGGTGTGACCTCATGCCCATATAAAAACATTACTGTACACTTTTGCTTTATAGACTTAAAAAGCAAAAGTAACATGAGGAAGCAAAAATTTTTTAAGCACTTTAAAAAAAAAAAAAACAAAAAAAACTTTTAGTTTGTGGGTTCCTGCAACTTTGTGAACTAATGCTAAGGGATCAGCAAAATATTTATGAGAAAAATAAGCCTATTTTGGTAGGGTTAAATTTGCTATATAGGAATCCACGTCCCTTTTGAGAAATGTTAGGTGTTAAGCAAATTAAAAAGCAGTACTCTAACTTTTAACTATGCACCATTATGTCTGTCACTTACAGGAACAAAAGTCCAAAGTAACACCTGAGCCAGGAGGCTCGATAGCCTACGGACATCAGGGCTGTTGTACGTGTGCTTCAGTATTGCCAGTGGCTCACAAAAATACGAACATTATGTTCAAAAACTTTAAAATCTTCATGACTTTCCTTATATCAGGAAATAAGAGACATTAACAAGCTCATACCCTGAAACATAAGAGCGCCTCATTAGTAAGAATTAAGGTTAAATCATAGTTAGTAAAATACAATAAAAGCAAAAGCAGGTTATGTGTGTGTTCTCAGTACAGAAGTTAGACAAAAGCAACCTACTAAGCAGCTTTCAACTGAGAAAAGTCCGAATGCTCATGATGACTTTTAATTTTTACAATATGTGCCAATAAAAATGACTAAGCAATATGTTGTTGAACAGATATTAACATGGAAGCTTTTAATCACTACAGGTATTTTTACAAGTGATGATAGATAAAATTCTTTTTCTTTTAGTCTTATGTGCACTACAAAAAAATTAACTTTTTCTATCTTATTATTCCTAATACTAAAGCAAATGTTTAAATGTTACTTTTGAACACCAAGTTCATACAGGGTAAAGTTTGAACAGCAAAAAGCTCATCAGCCACTTACTGCTGCTTGCTAATAAGTTGTCCCAGGGAACTATTGGAGGGTGTTTGCGTTCTGAGTAACAAGAAGAACTGA
Source organism: Cariama cristata (assembly GCF_000690535.1). NCBI lineage: Eukaryota > Metazoa > Chordata > Aves > Cariamiformes > Cariamidae > Cariama > Cariama cristata. The sequence continues at coordinate 2,488 of NW_009626191.1, read as the reverse complement.
TAACAGGGCCTTATGGTGTTTTAGTAGCTAAATAGCAGAGTAATTATTTGGAAAAACGAGTTGGCAGTTGATCTGACAGTCTATGTGTACATCCTTATTGCTGCACACTGACCCTTGGACATTCAATTTTTTTGATACTGTAGTTTTTGATTTATCCTGTAACTTGATCCACCTATGACAAAATGTTTACTATTAATGCAGTGATGCTTTGGACATTTAATGGATTATGTATCTCAGTAAAATGACTGTGGGGTTGTTTATGGCTTACTTGCATTCACTGTGATCAAAGCTGTGTGTACTGAGCAGTGAATTACGTGAAAGATAAGTTTGTAAAACTGGTGCAGAATTTACTTCAGATTCTTAGTATTTGCATGGTGGTACATCATACTTTGTACCAGTTTGATTTGACATTGACTGGCCTGTGTATGTTTTCCCTTTCATTTGTTATTTCATGAAACATCTTTGTTGTAGATGTTTTGTCTACTCCAAAAAGGTATACAGTGTGGTCATCTAAACTGGATATTATCTAAACTGCTCAGCCCCAAATTAGATATATATGCTTTCTCATGTTTTTCAGAAAATTCTTCGGTACAGTTTTTTAGATTTTATTAAAAGGACTGAGCAGTCATAAGCTAAGCTTTAGAAACAGTCTTTTCAATATAATAGAAAAATAAAAATTCAGCAAGGAAATTAGTGTCAACATCAAGACTTCAAGAGCAATTTCTTTTTTTCTAAGTTGGATAACAATCTCTTATGGGTCATCATAGTTTGCAGAACAAGACAAAAAAAAACCAAAAAAAAGCATAAGGATTATATGCATTAAATTAAATGTATTAATATGTATGGCCAGCCTATGGCAATGAAAAGTACTGTGGTATATTTTGTTAAGAAAAAATAATATTAAGAAACAAGTTTGGGGTTCGGTTGCTTAATTTAGATGGCAACTGTGCCTTGAACTCAGTGTTTTCATATGGGCAGAATGAATAAGCAGTACTTTCTTCTGTAATTGCCTGTATGGACTGAGAATTGCTACTACTGAGCAGAATTTTTTTGATTAAAAAGGATGAAATTAGCCAAATATAAAATATGTGGAAACATGCACACGTTTCTGTAGCATAGCAGCAGCCATTGGATCGCTGAATGCTATAGTTTTACAACGTGGTGTTTTCAAGCAGTTTCAGCTTTCACATGAGCTATAACCAAAGTTGTGGGTGACTTTTGTTTGTTTTACTCAGCTGGAAAGTCATCAATTCCAGGCAAGACTACAGACCCAGAATAAATCAGTGCATTTCAGAAACACTGATGAATTTATTTGTATTTCTTCAAGAAGTGTCCCACTTCAAGGAACAAAACCCTGGCAAGGTAAGCATTCCCAAGGAAGATTAGCAGTTCAATATTGTTTAATAAAAAGGTGAGACAGATTTTAAAAAAAAGCAAACAAGCAAAAAAAAGGAAAATAAAGTACGCATTATGATACATTCAGTCATGAGTTTCTGCTAACTTTTCGCTGTGGAGAACACAGGTTGGTCATCAGTGAGCAAAGGTGCTTACAGTAAAGTTTATAGCAATACAGTCCCTCCCCTTACAGCTGCTGGAGCCTCACCAGTCATTCCATGTAAAGGAAATTTAAAACATCACAATTTAATAAAAACTTGAAAAATCAGAAAAAGTATGCAGTTCCTACACATACACTTTTTTTTTTCCCAAATAACTGTAGTTTTCAGGAATAGCTGCACAAGTATTACATGATAGAAGAGAATTCTTCATATGTTATTGTGGTAATTTTTCTTCTGTACAGATATAGTTGGTGATTTTGGTTTTTTTACTGGAAAGACTGAGCTGGAGAACCCAGTTCATGAAGAGGCAAGCAAGAGTAAGGTTTCTTCCTTCCAAATAGGAAGAATATCATTATGTAGTTCTAGCCAAAAGTGAAGTAGCTTTCTTTTCCAAAGAAAAATGTAAGTAATGTAGAAGTTTATCATGGCAATAGTAGATTTCCTTTTTATATTTGTAATGCTAAATACGATTTAAAAGGAGATTAGGAGGCTTTTTCTCCTCTTTTGATCTCAGTTAACTTTGCCACAAAATCTTTCCTGAAAACAGGCCCTTAAGAATTAGCAAATATGAAGTATGTAGTACCACACTCAAATATTAGGAGTTTAGACTGAAAATACAGATGAGCAACAGGATGAAATACATTTCAAAGATGAATAAATAATGCAAAAAGAAGTTACATGTTTAGGATAATAAAGTTATATTTAAAATATACACCAGAAGGCTGTGCTGCCATTCAGCAAGACCTGGACAGGCTAGAGAGTTGGGTGGAGAGGAACCTGATGAAGTTCAGCAAGGGCAAGTGTAGGGTCCTGCACCTAGGGAGGAATAACCTCATGCACCAGTGCAGGGTGGGGGTGACCTGCTGAGCAACTGAGCAGAGAAGTACCTGGGAGTGCTGGTGGACAGCAAGTTAACCCTGAGCCAGCAATGT
>NW_009626190.1:0-40478 GCF_000690535.1 Cariama cristata | reverse complement strand
GCACAAACCCAAAACACAGCGCCATACCAACTACTGTGAAAATTAACTCTACCCCAGCCAAACCCAGCACACGAGGACATTGTCACATGCAACTCCATGTAGTGGGGGCTGAGTATTTCCTTCCAGTACCAACTTCACTCTCTGTAGGGAGATAAATCACTGAAGCTGTATTTACTTTCAGGAGGATTATGTCAAGTTGCAGTGTCTTATTTCCCAAAACTCTGTGTTAGCCTTTCCTCATGTATTTCCACAAAATCTTGGTGTTCCTATTTTTAGATTCTGTTGGAAAGTGTTACACTAAGTTTAGATTGTGCTTAACCAAGCTGATACTTTCAATGGTACATGCGTGGCCTTTCGTAACTTTTCTTAAGGGACAACTGCAAAGGAATCATCATCACTTATATATTAATAGAGCCTGGCGACTTATTCTTCCCCACTGTGGATATTAATCTAACAAAGCTAAAATAGGGAGCTACAGTTTGGAAGAAGATAAAATCAGCTCAGGGGAGGGGGTAACCTATAGCCATAGCATGCTTCTTTATTGTGGCTATACCAGAAGGGGGAGTTAATGAAATCAGACCTCGGGTCTGTTTTCCCCATTTTGACAAGGAATAACCGTAATCCAGACCTGATGCTCACTTCAGCGAACACTTCAGTGTTTGGATCTCCTGTGTTACCTCCTCTCCAGTAAGTCCCTGTAACTGTGCTGTGAGAAGAGCAACAAGCTCGCATTGCCTGCCTTTAATTTCTAGGCCATTTTACATCTAGAATGTTAGGATGGCATCATAGATGATGATGTGATAAGCTTTGCACTCTGCTTAGGAAAGCCTGTTGCAAGAGAAGGAGAAGAAAGAGGAATAAGGGGACCGAGCAGAAAACCAGATATGAACATAGATTATTTTGGGGGGAACGAAAGGGAGAACTAATGACAATGTCGTTCTCCTTCCTCTGTCAGCGTTGTTTGTTGTGTTATACAGCAGAGAGCTCCACCATTCCCTGTGCCTCTGAAACCAGACATGGAGATGGCCTCTACCATGCATGCTTGGGCAGCTTGCTTGTATTTTATTCTGTCATTCGCTCTTACTGTGTATTCCACTTCGCTGGGCTTTTCCAACTGAGTCACTCCAAACAGCTGAGGTGCTGAAAGAATTCCCTGCAGCTAGTAGCAGTGAAACTGCCAGTCACCAGGCTGTGCAGGTCCGATGTGTCCAGTAGAGGACAGTGGTATATACTGGTTAATGCCTTCTTGCAGCAGTCCTTAAATTCTCACCTAATTTGAGATTCTTCCTTATTAAATGCTCTCTAAATCAAGAGCTGGCTGCCTGCTGTATTCACGTTAAGGAGTACTTGAGCTAGATTTTTTTTTAAGTGTTGGTTTCTCAGCTTTGTTAAATCACATATCTTATCAATAGATGCCCTTTGGAGATTTATCTTGTGTTTGTAAAGCCTTTTTACCTAAGGATTTTGATTTGCTTGTCTGTATTACTCCCCTCTTTCTTCTGACACACTCTGTTCCAACATTCCCTACAACTGTTCAGAAAAGATGCTCGCTTTCCCATCCATGACCACCTAGGCTCTTTATCCTGCTGCCACGGGGAATCCACATAAAATTGTCATTAAAAAAGCAGGGCTTGGGGGCCTGCTATATGACCCATACCTAGAGGGAAGCCTGTGTGCTGCAGTTATCTGAGTTCCTTCAGAGCAGAGAGAGCGTAGCAATACCAGCACAATCTCCCCAGCCTGAAGGGAGGAGTTGCTGCAAGAAATCAAGGTTTAATTCAATCAAGGGATCTTTGGGAAAAGTAATAAGGGTAAAAGTTCCAAATGGCCACGCTTGGTGAAATTGCATTCCTGGGCTAATTTGTTACGCCCAACCCAAGGTAAGTCACCTCAAAGGAAGAGCAGGGAGGCAGCCAACAGGTGACCTAAACGTGCCTTCAGGGCAGTAACGTGAAGGAACTGGAGGGAGAGAGTTGTTCACCTGGGGATTAACTAGCAAATAAGAAGGTTCTGCTGTTGCATCTACTACCTGAGCAATTAGGCAACAGGTCGTTTTTTTTGAAGGAGGCCTGTGCATTCCTGGTGCTGAAGTGTATTTAAATTTATATCACACTAAACACTGTAAAATAACTTGGCATTTACCAGACTATGAACTCAGTGGCTCCTACCGTTCTATTAGAGAGCACTCCTTCCCATAGAGAGTCAAGCTGTGAATATTTGAATAGGTCATCATCATCAACAGTGGATCACTGCAGGAAAATCTTGGCAGGTAAAAGAAACAAGGGTTTAATTGGAGAGGATTAAAGGTGTGTCAGTGTTGGTTTTATCTGACACCCTTTTAAATCAAAGTCTACGTCTGTAGGCAGTTTGTTTCTCGTATAGTTTCTCTAGTTTATCAGTGACTCAGAAATACATGAGTCTCCTGTGGAGTATTAAGAGGGGCTTAACCTATGCATTGTAAAGACTTGTGCTAATGAGGTTTGAAGCAAAGAAAATCAGATTACTTATCTATGCCACTACTTTGCCACCGACCCTGACAATTTAATGGTGATTTATTATTTCTGGCATGCCTTCCAGGCCTGTTAGCAGAATGCTTCCAGCAGAACTGCCCTGAAGTTTTGAGGCATCCCTAGAGAACTGCATTGAGAGCCATTTCCCCACATCCATATCATGTGTCAGTCACAGACAACATGGAGAAACACTCTTACAGCACCATCTAACCCACACCTTTCTTTTACTGCAATTATTTCCTTAGCATGGCATTCAAATCTATGTGCTTTACCTTTCATCACGACACGTGGGCCAACCTCGCACGTCCTGCAGCATTCTGGGCTTGACTTGGCAGGTTTCTGCTGAGCGTGCTGGTTCAGTGTCTGCTTCGTCATCAAGAATGTGTGGGTAGCCGTGTTCTTTTCAGAAGAGCTATGTATGTACTTCAAGTAAGTATGTGTTTAAGTACCTTGCGGCTTCCAGCCAAAATGGCAAATGCTTGGGCAGACTTCTTCAGTACATACCGGCCAGCCAGATATTTGACATATTACTGGGACATGGTGCACCTTCAGAAAATTTCAAGGAAAAGAGAAAAAGCCAATGGTAGCACTGGTGATGATTTGAGTCACTTGAGGTCACAAATTTGCCTGTCATTATTAGGAAGGGATTACTGCCCTAGACTTTTATCTCCTCGAGTGATCCTTCATCCTGGTGTTGGTCTGCTAGAGAGAAACGAGTTCTCGCTCATGCTTCATATGTCTGCTTGGAGGGGAGGCAGACACCTTGTCATAGTTGTCATATCAGGCATCTTGCTAAGATGGTGTATAGGGCCAAACCAATGAGCTTACTGTGCAAAAAACCAATGTCTGTCTCAACTGCGGTTTTATCTGAAAATTGTTTCTGTGCATTTGCTATCTGACATAAAGATACAGGTCTTTTAACTGCATACGAGCTTTTTGGAAGTACTAGAAGCTTTGTGAGAGAGCATCTTAGGACTTTTCTGCTTGGTGGTTTAGACTAAAGGTGTGAAGCACATGCATAAACTCAAAGCTTATTATGTTTGCCATTAAATTTCTTTCTTCAGAAGGAAAATGGCTTTCCTTTGTTATATAGCAATCTTTACTTCTGAATGGGAAGATTCACTCTGAAATCAGCATGTTCATTAACTTCACACCTCAAGTTAGTGACCTTAACTTTTCCAAGCGCTGCTGTGGAGACAAGCTCTCAGGACAAATGATGTTCTCAGTGAAGTAGAACTTGGTACAGCTGACGCCAGTGACTTGTAAGCTGGGAGTAAAATGGAAAGCAGCATAAATTCATCTGTGCCTTGCAGGCAGGATCATATGCTTTTCAACTGGCATAGCCAAAAATGTGTTTGTACATAGATATCATTCCTTCCCAGTGGTAGTCACTGTACAGATTCTGTTCTACATGCCGATGGTCTATAAGAGAGCAGGTGTTTCTATATCTAACGTACTTCAGCTCTGAACCCAGGGCTGTTATTTTGACTTGGAATCAGGACACATTCATTCCAAAGTCTATGATCCTCATGGCCATAAATACTCTTTTTGTTGTTGTTGTTGTTCTTAGTGTTCTGCATTATTTTAAAGAAAAGATCACCGTTGATGGTCTTCTCTATTTGATTGAAGTGACTTTACATACTCTACCTCTGTGGGGTTAATTATTTCCCTTTTTCAAAAAAGATTGACTGCAAAAAATTGCGTACTATGTTCTAGACTGAATCTCATTCAGACAGGTGGGTGTGTTGGTATTGCTGCTGACTACCTACAAAAAAGGTAAATTTAGCTATGTTTGGGGGACTTACCTGGTAATTCTAAAATGCAGGGTTCAAAAAGCAGACTTCTTCCTTGAGTTTGTGGATAGTTTGAAGAATCCCATTTTTAATATACGTGGAGATGTAGGTAGCATGTACATGCCTTATATCTAACTGAAAAATCTGAAAGCACTTTAGTTAATTAAATTCTCTTAAGCGTCCCTGTGAGGTAGGGAAAATACATGATATCCAAGGGTTACATCACTTTTGAAAAAATGTAGTTGCCTAAGGTATTCATGAGTTGGATTTACTTATTAAAGCAGTATCGAGCCCCATTTGTATTACATTTGAAGAACTCCCTGCACTGAAATGCCAGGAATGGCAGTGGAAAGGCTGGTGGTGAAGGAATGATGGGGTAAGGGAGATAAATCCTGAAACTTCATTTTTGGAATAAACAGGATAGGGCATTCTGACCTGGGTGTCTGTTAGGAAGTCTCTGTAACCTCTGAGGATCTTGGGGCTCCCTGTTCTTCTGGAACATTAGATGACGTGTAGTCACAACCCTGCTTCACCTTGCCCCTAATTCACCTTAGCAGCATATGTCTCTAAGGATTCAGTTTCACCACATAGGGTGAGCAGAAATAGCAGCTCACTGTCATTGAAAGAGGGGAAATACAGGTCCTTCATCTCAGCCCTCTCTTTCTCCCAGCTATGTGGTTTTGCCTTTTCCCTTGTACTACTCTTAGCAGTTGTTGGATTCCTTTGCAAGCCAATTTAGTTCCCTAAAACAAGAGAAAAAAGACATTGGAAGAAGAAGAAGAAAAAAAAGGTAGTTCTTTTATTTGTTACTACAGTGGTAACTAGTGTGATACAGTAAGAGTGAAACCATAGACCAAGGTGTTTGATGTTGGATACCAGCTGCCCACTCTCTGTGTTTTGGGATGTTTCAGGTGACCTCTGGTCCTAGCCTGTAGACTGCATGGCCATTAGTTGGGCATTCAGGTTGGAGCGTACGAGGTGTGCTTCTGCAGCACATCTTTCAGTTTAGGGTCATCTGAAACTGTCCGGTCGGTGTGCTTTAAGACTGCTCCAGGATGCAAACCAAGTGCGGTAAGCGGGGACAGTCAGGCAATTTGTTCCCAAAGAAAATCCCTGAGCTGAGCTAAAACATAGAGACATGGCCTTAGTGAACTGAATCGGCTCTGGAGGGGAAGGGTATGGCTGCAAAGCTACCAGAGTGGGAATCACCTGCTGTCCTTTGGCAGGCTGTATATCTGCTCCGCTGTGAGCAAAGACAACCTAACTGCTGAGATACTGCCCAAATCCGAGTTCCTAGTGCTCACCTTCCTAACAGCTTGATGTCGCCTCCTCTTCACTTAAAAAAAGCTGCCAGTTTTGTAGCAGAAAACTGCATGCCATGAAAAGTGTCGGAGCTTTTAGCTAAAAGCTTGAGTTTTCTTGCTAACTGCAAAGTGAATGTGGCTGTTCAGGAAACTAATGCAGGTGAGTGAAGACAGCCAATTTGCAAACAAGCGATCACATTTCATTCATGGATTGGTGCAATTTCTGGGCATGCACATGGTTAGCTGCGTTTGATCTGATCGTGCATACATACCAAAATCAGTCCTAAAAGCATACGTGCCACACCGTGCTTTTTGAAAAACTCAGGGGGTGACTCTCAACTAAAGTGGCATTGGTGATGGGTAAGCTCCCAAATGTAAATCAATGGCCAAGATTTTAAGTCATCTTGTAAGCACCAAAGCTGATGAAGCATGGCTTCCTACGTTTGATGTCTCGTGACTGATAGCTACACCTTTGTAATGGGCGTCTGAAGTCTTTCAGAGAGATGGACGATAGCTTTCCTATGTGCAGATTCTCTGCTTTATAGAAATATATGGGTATCCTCCATGAGGATAAAGCAGAGTCTCCCTCATCTAACTACCTTTATGAAAGTTATAGGACCTAAACTTTTTTTAAAGGTACCTCCTCCTCTCTCCTGGGTGGTTTGATGGGGCCAACACTCTATCTAGGCACAGGGTGATTACATCAGCCTCATTTCCATAGAAAGCCAGATAAGAACAGGGAGCCAGGGTTAAGCTTCCAAAACGATTCAAAGGTGAACCAGAAGCAAAGAAAAAGAGGTAGTAAATCATTGCAACACCTACCTTTCTCGTACCTGCCTCCTGAGAGGGGTCCCAAACCCTTTCACGGCTCCATTTGCAGTTTGTGGGAGGAGGTAGGCATTGCAGAACTGGACTGGGATTCTGCACAGCAGATAGGGAGTCCTTTCCTGGGAAGTGCTTCGGGAGCGTAGGCCTCGGTTGAGCAAAGAGTTTTCCAGATCACAGCCACGTACTTCGTTACCTAAATTCTTTTATGGATCAAGTTCCAAATTAATAGGTGAAACTTCATAGTTAGGCTCCCAGGCTGCAATTTCTAAACCTATCTAAGGAATTTGCAAATATAACTGGGACATGGGAAACCAACTTGATTTTGGAGAAAAGATTTACTAATCAAGGTTTGCAATAGTCAGTTTTCCACTGGATTTGAATTTACATAGCCAGATGTCCCACATCAGTTTAATCTTCTTGCAGGCAGGTTCTCAGTAGTGCATTTTGGAGCTAAAAGAATTTTTGTGTTTCTTGTAGGTAGCTTAAAGATGGATCCTCCCAAAGAAGTTCGGCCTACAGGAGAGTTCACATGTCAGCTCTGTGGCTTAACAGCTCCGTACACGTACTATGGGCAGAAGCCACCAAACACACGCTCTGTTGTGTAAGTACAGTCTTTCATATTACAGACTTCATTTATGCTATGAGCATTAGAAGCCTTGTACTGTGGAACGACAGGCACTGCCTGAACCCAATTAACATGCCGTACTGCCCCTGAACATGAGGCTTGGTACTTAATAAAGTGACCTTCTTTTTCCAAAGGGAAGAAATGTTAAAAATTGTCAGCGTTGATAGCAAAGATGAAAATCAACTTTCCCGTCCTGCTTCAATACCATGCAAAGATTTGTATTTAACCTATTCCCTAACCCCACTGACCACCCTACTATTTACCTATACCATTATTTTCTTACTGGAATACTGTTGCCTGTCAGCCTAGCATTTCTGGGAATAGCCCTTTCCTCACAGCTGTGTCAGCTGGGCAACACATAAACACAGCATGAATTAAATACATGCGGTAAAAATACTTTTTAAGAGCTGTTTGACATGACGTGGAGTTCTGAACAGCAATGCATTTTTGCATGAATTAGACAATTCTTTGGCAGATTATATGACATTAAAGCATGTGGAAATTTAGTACCTGTTTACATTTAGGAGACTGAAGCTTTTTCCATCTCTGCTAAGTAGGGATAGTTTGACCAGAAACTATGCAGTTACGACTTTGTCTGCAGACATTAAACTCCCCATAAAACAAAGCACTTGGCTTTAAAGGTACGAGTAGCTCCGTTGAGGCCATCCTGGTCAACGAACCCATCAGGCAAACATGGTCAGGAACTCACTGGAACTGGAAGTCAGGCATGTACTCAGCATTTCACCCCACTAAGACTACTCAGTTTCTTATAAAATGGAAACAGCTGTTGATCACCACCTGCTTGGGCTATTTTCCTTGGGCAGCTGTATTTTTATTATTCCAAATCCCACGGTGCTACTGGTTTTCTGTCTTCTACTCAGCAGAGCAATGGCCCACTTTTGATCAGGTCCACTCCTAAAGAGCCTGAACCAAAGCTGAATAAGAATCTTAACTTTAGATTATCCAAGCTCAGTGTTAACATCTGAGCTTTATTTGGATTGCTGAGATTCAAAAAACAAAAGAATAATGCTGAAGCATAACACTTCTGTACATGCATATAAGAAATAGCTTTACACACTACCCTTATTGGCTTACTTTCTGGCCTACTCACATGCTGCAGGAAACATGCCAGACATGAAGGCTTGTACAATGGCCATGTCTCTGCACTGATGATGATGAAGACTGTGAATCTTGCAAGGGGAGCTTTGCAAAGGTAATCCAGTCTTTGTACGCTAGGACACTTGTTGACAAGGTGATCTGCCATGCTAAGATGCTGGATCTTTCCCAACAGTGGAAGGCTTGAGCCATACCATTTTTTGCTTGAGTGGAGAGGAAAAGGAAGGAGGAATATGCTCACAGACACAGACATACATATGTGTGTGTGTGTGTATGTAGACAAGGAGCAGTCGGTATAAGTTAACAGAATACCTTTTAAAAATATATTGTACTCCATATTACTACAGAATTCAAGTTTGATTTAAGTGCAAGAATAGGCCAGCCTTGCAGGGTGCCCTGTGTAGACAGACATCCAACTGACTTCTGTAATATTTTGCCTGGAGCTTCCAGAAAGAATAAGCCTTAGTCTTTCCCAAGCAGGTTGCCAAATTATTAATAAATGCACTCCCTTAATACCCTGGAGCAAACAGTACAGCCTGTGACATAAAGTAAGCATATTTCAGGCCATTTCAATGCTCTGTGCCAGTAGCTCCTGATTTCAAGAGGTGGGAACCTTAGTTTTACAGCAGTGACACAACTAAGAGTGGTAAAAACTTCTTATTTTATACTCACATGCACACAGCTTTGGAAGAGAACTTCAAATTAAAAGCTGTGCAGTTGAAATAACAACTTGACAAGGTACTGATGTTGGTCATGCTAAGGAGTGCCTGTCAAGAAAAGTGGAAGATAAAAAAATACTTTTAAGGTGGAGCACTGAGAAAAACCTAGTAAGATCATGTTGAGAGGATCACCAATTGCCCTAATTTTGGAAGACACCTAGAAAGTGCAGTATAGGACTGAAGGCAGCCACAATGTTGGTTTTGAAGAGGAAAGGAGCTGCATAGCTGCTACATTGCCTCATGTACAACACCAGGCCAAGCAAATCAAGTAGAAAGGGCTGATACCTTTTCAGCCTCCACAATTTTCCCCTTTCAGCTCTTCCCAACTGTGAAATCTACCCTTAAAAGCCTGAAATTATTTTCTTGCAGGCTTTTGGAAGAAAGCTATGTCATGAAGGATCCTTTCACTCCTGACAAGGACAAATTCCTCATCCTTGGGTCTCATTGCAGTTTGTGTGGCAGAGCAGTATGTGTTGGTACAGTAAGTAACAAGCAAAACAAGCTTCTTCAATCATTTCTTTTTGTTCCAGTCCTGGTGATCTGTTAGAGAAAAACCAAACAGCAAAAACCCAAACAGCCTATTTTTAAGGCAAGCCAATTGTATGTTCTTGTGGATTCCCCCAGATAAAATTCTTTGTATTAAATGAAAATCATCAGCAAGATCAAGTGTTCTATTTACAGGTGAGCACAGTCCAGCCTCACAAACATGAGTGCTCTTTCCCACTTCCCAAGCATAAGGAAATGCAAGGGAGATCATAAATCACTTCAACACCATTAAAGTTCAGCAGATCGTACTTGACCAACAGTAGATTCTTTTTCTGTAAAGGGAACATAAACGTCCATGGATTGTTAGGTTTGCATCCAAAGCACAGGGCTGCCATCCTATGTGCAAAAGCTAATGTAGAAAGTGAGCAGGGAGGAGAGTTGGGCAATGCCATGATAGCTCTCTGAAGAAGAATGTATTTGAATAGCGGCTGGTAGTCTGAGTGCGGTCCAGAAAGGTGGTGTAAAATTACAGTTGTCTTAATTTCTTGTCCTCGGTGCAGAACTGACCCCTTTGTTTGCTGTGAGTTCAAAGCAAAAACGAAGACAAGTTATTACACAATTATCAGTGTCTGGAGGCTGTACTGTGCTTCTTTGAGGCAGTACAATGAATTGAGAAAACTTAGGTTCCACTCCTTTCCCTCGGCAAGCCAGTTCTGTGGTTGAAAGAGACTTGGGACTCATGCAGTAGAGTCGGGACTCATGCATGACTCAACCCATGAGGAAACGTCACCTGATTGTTTTCACGGACGACGGCATGTATTTGTTATACCAAACACCATTGCCCTAATAGCAGCCAGATCCTGGCCTTCTCTTTCAAAGTGCTTGTTTGCTATCCTAGACTCACGTACTTAAATCTAGAGTGTGGCTAAATAGCACGAGCTATTAGCAAGAGCACACTTTGGTCTTAAGTGTCAGCCTTAGCAGTTTCCAAATTCAACCTTTTCAACCCATTCTGTAATCACAGTGGTTAGGGGCCAGCTCCAGCAACATGATCCTTACCGCAAGTAGCTAGTAGTGAATTTTTTAAAACAGACAGACCTGCTAAACACTTTGTGAAGATGTAGACTTTTTTTTTCATGTTTGGTGGCCAGTTATTGTTCTGGTGGGACAAAGTAACACCTCTGGCTTCCTCAGAGCGTGAGGTGAGATAATCTGGGCAACTGAGACAGCTCATACACCAATGCCAGACAGTTTCTGTGTTGGGACTTGAAGAAATTCTCTGGAGCAAAACAAGGGGTCAAATTACACTGACAAAATGTAGAGGGTTGGATGGACACAACCAAAAGGAAATTGGCACACTTGGACAAGTTTAGCTGCTATTCTGACTTGCAGGGAGTCAGTACCAAGGGTGGATTTGGTCCACTGTCTTAAGAGGAGTGTGCAATAGCACCTTTCTCCTGATTAGGTTTGTTTCCCATATCTGAAGTCTCATCTTTTTTTCTTTTCTGGAACTACATGAGGACTACCTGGGAGCCAGATGAAGTGCCAGTGCTTTCTGATTACATCTGTGATAGCTGGGCTCAAGTTTCCAGAGCCAGGTAGCTCAAGGCGATTGTATGGAGGCAAAGCTCACATGTGAGCAAGATCTTCCTAGTGACAATGTCCCTGTCTTGGCTGGCAGTTGACTCGCTCCCACGCACAGCCAGAGGAAGAGGCAAGTGCAGCTAGTCAGATGGTTTGGGCTTCTGAGCTCGATTCCTGCCTTGACACGTCAGGTTTATCCCTCCTTTTTAACAGCAGAGGTTTAGTAACTCAGACACGTCTTGGGCAAACTTGAGCACATTTAGCTCTTTTCATTCCCAAATGAAGTGTCTTGAATTTATGAAGGGTTCAACAGATATTTCCAAGTCTGTCAGTTAAATCTATCAGAATTGCAGCGTTTCAGCCTCTCAGTATCTTTCCACACAGTGTGCGTTTCTGAATGAAAGTGAGGCTTTTTCTTTTAAAAGATGTATTGTTTCAATTAACCTAGGGCATGGCAATGTATAGAGGGTATTAGCAGTGAGCTATTAGAAGCCTCCTCTAATCTTTTTGACATTCCTGCCTATTTTGCCTATTGTGGAAATATGTCAATCATTTACTTCTTGTTATCTAAGCCTTCAAGATTCCCCTGACAGTATCACTCAAAGCAAAACCTTGATTGTAAATAATTGAGAATAAATTTCTTACCAAACTGGCCAGGCCAGATAGTGAATCACACATATGACTATGGTTTCAAAATGTATTTAGCAATACTGCTTTGGTAACATTGAAAGAGATCTGCAGAACTGATAATTAGTGCTTTAAACACCCACACCACAAAGTCGGTAAACACATACTATTTCTCTTTGGGAAAATGAAAAGTCCAGAGAAGTAAAAAACTCATCCAAGGCAGTAAAAAGAACCCAAGTTAGGATAATATCTCTGTAGACTGGTTTTGGTTCCTGTTTGTGCTTGACCCAAGTAGATCAGCTCAGCCCTGCACTGAGCGTTTCCATCATGTTGTAACATAAGAGTTGAAGCTGAAGAAAATCATGGACTTCTTTGGCAAAGAGGCTGGACCAATTTGATGGAAAGTTTTCAGTGATGGGTTGCTTTCATTTTTATGTTAATTCAAAATAGTACTAGACTAACCTATAGCAAAATTGAGACTTTTCTGACCTTAGATTTGGCAAAGGGATTGGATTTAATTTGCTAGCTTTTGTATCTAGGGAGGCTTAGATACAGATCAGATTTCAGGCTTTTCATGAGACGACCCATGCTAGCTGAAGTGTCTTTCCTTACAGTTGCTGTGCCAGTGAAAGTCAAGACTTGGCGACTGTTCTATATAATGCTCATAAACTCACTTCTTCCAATATTCTCTTAAGTCTCAGTTAATTTACTCCAGTCAGCTTGCAGCGTACTGAACCAATCTTAAGCACAGAGTATTGGTAACTGCCATTATTTCCAGTCCAACTAGAGATAATTCTAATGATTATCTGGAATGTTTTAAAACATGTCAAACCCCCACAAAAAGGAAGATAATAAAAATGCTTTTAAAAGTCTTTAGGAAGGTCAAGTGCCCTTCCTCCTGTTTCCCCTTCAGAAAAGGGGAGAGGAAATGATATAATTTGACCATATTAGTTATTTAAGACAGTTATTTCTTTTTTATTGCAACACGTACTAAACATAGGAAAAGAGGTGGCTTTTGGAGAAGAAAGGAGGAAAGGGAGCAAGTTGCATCCCTTATTGCTAACCTCAGCAGAAGGTGACTAAACACTGACCTTGGCCATGACTGTAGGTATTAAGCGATAACCGTAACACTGCAGCTACTTTCCGCTCAACTCCCAGTCATGTGGGGTCAGTCCTGGACATGGTTAGGCAGAACCCTTCCTTTACATAGAGTTTCCTTGACAAGTGTGGTAAAGATACTATTTCTGTATATATTACTTTTAGACATGATCCATGTCAAAACAGAAATAAACTCTGGCAGCGTGCTTTGGCAGCTCAGTTTTGCCTGAACTGGACTGTTAAGTTTGAAATTGAAATAGCCCCCTCCCTCCTGCCTTGGTCATGGAAAGGGGGGAAACATATTAAAGAATTAAACACAGAACCCTGTTAGGATAATGATCAAAGAAGGGCTCGACTATACATAGTAAGTGTAATTCGTAGGGTTTTAAAACAACAGCTAGGCTGAATAATCCTATACGGAGAGGAGAATTAAGGGTACGTGGACCCAACACGTGAGTTCATATTCATGATTTGCCCAAAAGCAGCAAAAATTGGCAATTCCTTTCAGCTGAAAGAGTGCAAGTTGAGCGTCTGTATATCTGTGAGGAGCAGCATCTTAACATTGGAGTTCCCCATCTGCAGAACGGCAGAAAAGCCTCTCCCCTCCTTTGCCGTTGCCCAGTGGTGCAGGGTCCATCACTGCCGAACCATGAACCGAACCTGGAGACGCGGGGAGCTGTGTGCCATTTTGCAATACAAACAAGAATAGCAGGGCCAACTTAAACTCTAATCTTCCCTTTTTAATTGGCAGCTTAAAGTATTAAGGATACCAAGAGACAAAAAACAATAGGCTCTGGAGGTTATGCAACCGAAATCCAGTTTCAGGGCTTTTCAGAGACCAAGGCCTCACAACACTAGCTCTCAATATGAAGGCGTCTGACCGTCAGTGCAGAAGAGGACAATAGATGAAAAGAAGTTGTTCCTCAGGCTTGAAAGTCACACAGAAGCAGGCTGATTGTGATTTTGATATAATCATCTGCTGAATCTACTGCTAAAGTCCAGATAGTGGCATGGGAAACAAAAGCAAGAACAGAAACACAGAAATATCCAAGCCAAGCCCCCAGAGAAAGGCCAGCCACAAATGACCATGGCAAGAGGAAAACATTGCTATTTAGGTAAAACGCGTGGAATCCATTACTCCCCAAAAGATGTCCTGATCCATCTAAACCAATGTCTTTATTCATGCTTAAATCCCCAAGAATAATCCATCAGCAACACCAGCTCCAGCTTACCCATTAAATCCTATTTGGAATTTAGTGATCAGCACGCCAGGAGAACCATGGACTTCAGTCTTGCTGCAGGGCAAGGGAGTAATACATTAATAAGCTTCTCTTCCAGTTGTCCAAACTTTGTACTGCAAATAGATTAAAATATTCCATCAGTTTTGCTTCTTCCTATTCAATAATTAACATCTGGTTAGAGCTAACTGGCTGAAAACTGAATACTGGGTCTGTAACACTTGCTGACCAAACCAACTATGAATGAAACGTGTCAGATCATGGTGTCGTTCCATTTCAAGGGCAGGGAAAATACCTTCTTTGTGCACAATGGCTTTTATACTTTGACATCAAGAATTCAGAGAAGAGACATCAGCTCAAGCTTTAGTACCATGTATGTTTTTAGTTTTTAATCAGTGAGTATATTTATTCAAGGTAAAGGTGGGTAATGGATGAAATCTCAGTTAAATTGTCTCAGCTGAATTAAATTCCTTTAGCTATTCTGGTTATTGGACACCTCGATGATACTGATCTAATATTTTATAGTTTTTAATATTCTCCTAGGGCAATACAAGCACACAGATTAATAGAAAGAAGAGTAGTTTTGGGGGGAGTTACAGAAAAAAATGCAGCTGAAGCCTGTAAGAGCCTACAGCCCTTGGCCTATGTTCTTTGTACTTGTGTCGGCCTTTAAGCCATTTTTGTAGAGACTGGCGAGGAAGGGCATTCTGAGACTTCAATTCTCACGTACCAGTACAGGAACTTGCAAGATCCTCCCAGGAGGGAGAAGTCTTCATAAGCTAAGATTTAGCTTTAGAGGAAAACTTTGCTATTTAGGTAAAACCCATGGAATCCATTACTCCCAGGAAGATGTCCTGATCCATCCGCACTGGTGCCTTTATTCATCTTTACCTCTCCAAGAATAATCCATCAGCAACACCAGCTCCAGCTTACCCATTAAATCCTGTTTGGAATATAGTGATCATGCCAGGAGAACCATGAATGATGCTCGAAGGACAAGCCAGTTGCAAGGAAATGTGTGGCTGTTCTCTGTAGCAGTGAGCTGGTGAAGGTCACTTTCTTTAAAAGGAGCAACATGGTAGTTGATTTGGTTAGCGATTGTTACAGACCCAGTTTTTATTTTTCACCCAGTTAGCTCTAACCAGATGTTAGAATTATTGAATAGGAAGAAGCAAAATTGCTGGAATATTTCAACTTAGAAGAAGAATTTAATTTAGAAGAATTCTAAATATAAATTTGGTTTAATGAGACTGGAACTTAAGCAGTTCTGGTGTGTGTATCCTGCTAATAATGTTATTTCCTTTACAGGAATGTAGTCTGTTCTACTCCAAAAGGTTCTGCCTCCCCTGTGTGAATGAAAACCTAAAGGCCTTTCCTTTGGAAATACAAGAAGATACGGATAAAAGGAAGGCCCAACAAAAATCCTTCCCCTGTAAAAAAACGGATACAAGAACATAAATCCTGAAGAACCGAGACAGTTCTTTGGCTGGGGTTTCTCCTGTCTCCTTTTGGAGACTATCATGTTGCTCCTTTCAAAGAAGTGACCTTCCTCAGCTCACTACTACGGAACACAGTAACGCATTTCCTTTCAATTGGCTTGGCTTCAAACATCCTCATGCAGCGATTGCAGCACCAGCAGTACGGCCTTAAGGTGTTGAAGAGCCAGAAAGAAAGGCCGACGAGCCTGTTGTCACCACGTAAAATGCATGTAGTAAAACAAACTAAGTAGTATATAGCATAGGAACCATGTTCAAATTTTCACCTGTTATTTTAATGTTTTGTGTTGTTCTTGATGCTCCTACAGTATTACAAAAATCTGGGACAGATTTATCTGCCTTAATTCAGTATACATCCAAGCAAGTCAGTATACACCAATTGTTAACCTGACAGTGCTGTCCTGATAAGATTACAGGAGGCAAGGAATTGAAAGCTTTATTTTTAAGTCTAAAATAAAACTGTTACAAGAAAGTGTCACAGAACCCCATAGAAATATCTGGATTCTCCAAGATTGTAATCTCAATACTATCACTTATCAGCATTAAGACTTCTGAAGGTAGGTGCTCTTACAACAAAATACCAATATAATAAAAAACAACAAAAAAAAGATACTTACAAGTCACTTGGACTCGTAGTCCCTTTCCACTCAATCTTCTAGTCCATGTCAATACAGCAACAGGACAGGACCCTTCGTACGGCTAGTTTGTGCTTTACAAGTAAAGATGACTTCCTTTTCACTTTCACATCCGTTAATCTGGAAATAGAACAGTTCAGTTACTAAGCTCAATTCTTTCCTGAACTGGGCAATTAAACTGCAGCTAGGATAGAGATTTCAGAAACAGCTTCAGTCAAAAAAAGGGTAACAAGTTCTTAGGGAAACAGCAGTTTGTTTTGCTCAAAAATTAGCTTCGCAATTATCTGCGTTGACTTTGTCTTAACTACAAGGAAGATTTAGGTGGCATTTATGTAAAACCACTTAGTCACACACCTTGTGGATATGTCTAGAATGCTCCCTAATCACCGAATCATGGTATTTACTCAAGCATTTGTTGGTCATAGGTTCAGAACCTGTTAATGCCTTGATTAACATCTCCTCTTTTCTTAACTCTTCCATCCATATCATTTGTCATATGTCAACGTCTAAACTTGATCATTCTAGCGGAATGAACCGTGCGTCTGCTAAAAGCAATAAACATTATTTCAAGGAGTTATTTTTAGCTCTTTAGGACATTTGAGTGTCCTAGAAATCTTTTTTTTTTTTTTTTTTTTTTCTCTTCTTTCCCCTGAACCTATTGGTGTCCACTATTGAGGACTGGAATTTCTTGCAATTACTAGAGGAGCAATAATGGACCTATTAGTACCCTTTTCAAGCTCTGGGTGCTTTAATGCATAAAATACATAGACATCTTTAATTGTGGGGAAAAAAGATACATGTTAGAAACCAACATTTCAGATTCCTTTTTGCAGTAACAAGAGACTACACTTTCAAAGAAAGTGATACTAAACTTCTTTAAAATGGGTGGTATTAAATTTCAGTTTGATGTTAGACACACCGATTTTAAAAGTTGCAGTGTATCTAACTGCTCCTTACAAATAACAGAGGCATATCCTATGCTGAAACCATAAGTGTAAAGAGAATGAGAGTTGCTAGAAAGAGAATCACAGAAGTTTTCTATCTTAAAATTGTAGTCTTATAATCAAGCTGACAAAAAGCAACATAGTTATGTGAGATCACATATGTTTATACCAGCAAATGTCTTTCTGAAACATTTTATTTCCTGGATTTCACAATGTTTGCAACGGGTTGTATCTTAACTCTTAGCTTGAAAGTAGGTTTTAAAAGCCTGGGTAGTGCAGGTCCCATCTAACCGAGAATGTGCCTTTTGGTTGTATGACATGGACACCTGTCTTGGGGCCGGGAGATGCACCCACCGATGTGCTGGGAAGGATTTAGTGTCTCTGAGCTGTTTTCCTTCCTGTTCAACCTTCTCTGTGCCCTTTAAGAAAAATGCAGTTAACTCTTACTCATAATCATTATCTTTGCCATCATGATATGATAGAAGAATGATTTCAAGCCCTCAGAAATGACCCACCTTTAAGTACTTGAGAAGTTGAACCGGAGGGGAAGTAGACTCAGTATTAAAAGGGAGCAGACTCTGTAACTAGAGAATTTTTAATTTGGCCCAGTATGGCTCGTTTATTTATCTTGAGTACAACAGAAAAAGCCAAGTTAAGGATACTGCTTTCTTTGCGGTTACCTGGTTATGCATACCTTTCAGGTGAAGAAAGGCGTACTTCCAGCAAGTACCACGAAATGGTTCAGTAGCCCAGAGCTGTCAGATACGTTCTGTCCTTTCTGGACTGTGCTTTAGGGAGAGAAGGCTGACCTACCTGCAACTTGGTGTTTCCTGGGATGACAAAGGATTATCATCTCTGCCCCGCTGTTAAAACTTAGGTATTCCACATTCTCGTACTCCCATTATGGTCCCTGTGTCATAATGTTTTGGTATAGATGTGATTTCACAGACCAAATGCCATCATGCCCAAACTTAGCAGCCACAAGGCTGGCTTTTCAAGATCTGCACAGCCATTACGGTTTGGTTTCATCAGGTTCTCCAAGTACTTTCTGCTGCTCAAAATCAGGCCTTCAATGCTCCTGAGCGCAGCTGATGAAGAAATGTGATTCTTTATCCTCTGCTGTAATTTTCGCTTCAGCAGTCTTTTACCAGCTTAATAAATCCCTAGATTCTTGAAGGAAAACAATTATGTGACATGTCCTCCCAAGCAATTTAATGGAAGCTGTGCTCATCAAATTAGTTCATGTACTACGCTTCACGTAGACGTGCATTCAGTGCTTATTCAATTCAACAAGTGTCTCAAGCTGGTCATACAGTCAATGGGAATGGAAGGACATAGCAGGACGGTGGGTCAGCAGACAAACTGATGAAATATATATATAAACATGTACTATATATGCAACGTATATATGTATGTTACACACACATTCCTAATTTAAAAGGCATGTCTAACAGTACATCAGTAAGCATCAGCACTTTAAAGATGCTTCAAATATCATTCCGCCTCTAAAACATCTTTGCAATACACACATCTTATTATGTAGTAGACATACTTAATATAATCTCTTAACAGATCTTTGATGCTAACCCCAAAAAATCTGGGCACCAGTCCCACCAAAGGTGGCTTATCCACTCTCGTTCACTACTGAAAATCAGCGTGATTACTCCCTGGTATAAAGTTAAGCAGCTAAGTGTTTTCTAAAGCAGGGCTTTGTATACCAAATTAAGGCAAATCAGGTTAAGGCAAAATCAGTCAAGTTCTTAGTTACAGTAGAGCAGCACAGACCACACGTTCATGCCAGTGGTACCATCACGGAAGGAGCAATGGGTGTCACCATGCCCAGGTGCACCAACACCCTGTACTCCCCAGGTCCCGGTTCCGCATGTGTTTACACAAGCTGTCGGTTGAGATGGTAAATGGCTGTACAAGAGCGCAGAACAGAACCACTTTCATGTATATAAAAGTTACTCATGCGTGCATGGTCACTGAATGAGGGACTGGGTTAAGACTTGGCAGCTGCTTTGGATAACGTGCAAGAGGCAGCCCGCAGAAGGTAACAAGTACGTTTGTCTCAACACCATGACGTTACAGTGAATTACTTTCCTGGAAATAAAAGATCAGCACAAGTCATTAAATTCACTTTTAAAAATACTTTATTTTTTTAAAACCATTAAGGCAAACCCATATTTCAAATTAACTGTGTTTACATTCAATTTTAAAGGATGACTTCTTTTTTTTTAAAGCGCATAGGTTCCTACCAGTCTCTATACAAACACTGAATTCAACCTCTTATTTTTAAAGGAGAAGAAAAAAAACCCCAAAACATCAGGATGTAAAAAAGAGGAAAAATGTTTAGTTCAAGTTTTTTTTTCCTAGATCAGTAGGCTGGTCATATTTGAGAATGCATCATCATACTTAGCTGTGTGTAATTTTTACATTCACAAGTGCAAGAGACTGTCTTTCCTATAAATCCCTGTGAGACCAGGGCTTCCATTCTTTCTTGAAAATGTCATTTGCATTGTTCTGACAGAAAGAAACTTGGGAACTTGGCTTGAATTAGTGGTATTTTACTGGGAAACGAGCATTCCATGAGAATTAGGTTTGACTACTCCCTGCAGGAAACGTCTGCTCTTTATAAGTTCCATATTTACTGTAATAAAACGTACCCAAAAACTCCTAAAAACATAGGTGACTGGAAACAATGATCTGAGTGGGTTTTTTTTCTCTTCAATATTGATATCTTGATTTGATTAAACGCTTGTTAGCTCTAGTGATTAGGGTTTGGCGTTAACAAAAATGTGCTTTTTTGTGTTGTATCAGATAACAGACAATTTAAGATGTGATAAAGGGTTTTAACACCATGATGCAATTAAACTGTTGTGTTACATTCCTCAAGAAAATTCAGAGCAATTGTTTGTAAAAGCTGTGAAATAGCAGGAGCAATATGAAACACAGTTCATCAGAGAAGCTGATCAAACACACTTTGTCAAACAGTTAAGAGGGGTGGTCTCGTTAAAATCCCTAATATTAAAACGTTGATTAGGTTTGTTATTACTAAAGAAGTAACAAAAGCCATACAGGTTTTTCCACTTCTGAAACCAGAGGGAAGTATTTGTGGCTCCTGAGACAGGAGCCACGGCTTCGCTTCGCGTATCCACCTATCCCACAGGATTCCTTTCCCAGGGGAGAGGGAGGAACAATTTGATGCCAGGCAGCTTCGGTCCCACCACCTGCACCAGTGCCACCGGCTGAAGAGCCCCAGCCGCCTGCTCCGTAACTCTCTAGAGACCAGCCCGAACACCCGCACGGCACCGCAGACAGCTCTGTTACCCACCTAAGGGCAAAGGCACTGCCTCCCCACCAAGGGCACCCTACGCTACTGTCGGGCAAAACACACCTGGAGTCTGAACGTGCCAGAGGTGACAAAGCGTGGATTTGAACCACGCTCTATGTGGTTATTTGCATATGAATCATCCCCCATAAGATTTGCTAACCTTCTTACAGTTCCTGTTGCACAGCACAAACAGATTTGAATGATTACACCGCACTCCTACGCAGTAGGAGTAGAATGCAGTACTTGCATGTTGCCAATATTTCAGTTGGTTAGCATCTTCCTATACCACCATTTTTTTTTTATTATTCTTTCAAGCGTAAAGAATGCCATGAAACTTCTTGTATTGATCATAAGGCTGGTGTCTTTTCCACAATAAGGACTATCATACCTGTATATCCGACCTGAGAAAATATACCAAAATACTGAAAAACAACTTTAAGTACCTTATGCTTGCTCTTGCAGTCCTTATTTAAGGCCCTGCCTGTAATCAGATTAATATCTTTTGCGCATGCGGCTTATCCCCTGGGCAGAGACAACTCATCTGGAATTGAGGTCCTTGCAAGAGGAATTCTGTTTTGAAACATCCCTGCAATGGAATCTGACAAGATTGACTAACACAATAAAGGAGTTCAAGGGGAAAAAAAACCCAAACAAACAAAAAACAGCTTCAGAAGCAAAAAAATATTTTAAAAACCTGTAAGCATATTAAACAAAAGAAGAATCACCCTTGTCCTAGGATGGGTTTAGTTAACAATGAATTTGTATCACATATGTAACAGTGTGAAGTGACATATCTGTTAGTACCTTTTACAGGCTTTTTTCATTGCTGCCTATGAAATTGAGAAAAGAAGTAGCTGTAGGTTACCACAAGAAAGTCCAGAAGAGCTTTTACAAATACGACACAAACATCTTAGTAGACAATACACCTGTAGGGTGACAGTGATCAAGTGAAAGTTTCAAGTTGCAGCGATTTGGGGAAATAAAATTTTCTCTATTACAAATAAAATGCAATAACTGTGCTTGTACTAGATGCTATGTTTTGACTACAGCAAAATAAAAGGTCTACATTTAAAAGGTAGCTTTGTTTTGAATGCCATAGGCACAGCTTGTCACACCTGAATCACGGGACACACAGTCCCGACAAACAGATTCTGAATTCATCTCTACTTAAAATCATAAAGGGAATACTCCTATAGAAAAGCCAATAATGGCATTTCAACATTTGGTTTTGCACTGCCAAATTACATATTTTAAAATACATCTATTAAAACTGCAGGTCAACCTCAGTGCAGGTAGCAGGAAATAATCTTGACTACACATGGTTATTTCTAGTAAGCCACAAGTCAGTTCCTCAGAAAATATCAGTGATGGAGTACTAACAGAAAGTATCTCTTTTTAGCTCTCTCTTCAGATTTTTAAGGAAAACGAGTTACTGTGCTGTAAAGCAAGGATGAACTTTGTTCTACAAACTATCTTTCACATTGGTGAACTTGAGTTAAAATGTTAAAAATATTAACTCGATTTTGGGATTACAGCTTTTCCTCACTTAGACTTACTTTTATTAAAATTAAATAAAAGGAAGTCTGTGTTCTATGTGGAAACACGTTTTAAAATTTTGCTACAGTTGTCAATACCAAATGCTTGATAAATTGCAGAATTTGTGACACTTCTTCACAAGTGATACTGTAATAGAGACCAGACAGGAATAAATAGCGGTTTGGCTTTGACTTCAGGCCCATCATCCTTACCTCATAAAAGTAAATCTTTCCTCACTGTACAAAAGGGTTTACAAGATAAACTATGAAACAAATATTTAAATTAAATAATTTACATATTTTTCTTAAAGCACCTCTGTAATATAATTTAGTGAAAGTTTATACCTTGCAATTATATTCTTGTATTTTACAAATTGAAACATGAAGAAATGGTATTACATTAAATTAAAAAAAAAAAATCCCACAACACGTAACAACATCAATAATCTTAGCTCAAACCCACGTATAATTTAAATCTCTGGTAAAAGAAGGATAATAAAGCTGATTAAACCTAGATTAAAAAAAAAAAAAAAAAAAACAGATATGCAACTGATTATCAAGAAAGCACTTGAGATACAAGCAAGCACCAGATACCAAACTACACCTTACATTTCAACACGTCCTAAAGGATCAGGGTTTTCAGGGAAGGACCATTATTTGCAAGACCTTATGCTTAAGCGATATCACAACAGCTGCAAATGCATTTGTTAAATGTAGTTGCAGATTTTCAACTAAGTAACAGGGATGCTTTTAAGGGGAGACAGAGCTGAAATTGTTCCTCTTCAGTACAGGCAGCTACAGTGTAATCTGCTCCAGCTGCTTTGTCTGAGATGGTGCCCAAGTCATCCAGGCTTTCCATTAGAAATAAGGAGGAAATTCAAATTTAATAGTATGTGACCCAGCTCTCACAATGAACAGATCTCCCCACGTTTTAGCAGTTTGAATAAACAAACAAATGCTTAGATGCTTATTATAAGCTCTTTGATTTGCAAACTTGTGCTAGCTCTCTCATGAGAACGGACTTAGTGCAACTGCTGGTATTTCCTAAATCTGTGCGGGCCAGAAATAATGCAAAAATATGCTCTTTGGCAATACTTCAGCCTTCTAGCAGCTGGCTAGAACCAAAGCACAAAGGCACACGAAACGGCAATTAAATAAAAAAAGATTTCTTTAAGTGCGAAGATTCAGTTTCTGTAAGTGGAAAACATTCCTATCTGTTGTCTGTCAATTTGTGTTTAAAATAAAAGTGGGATTCTGAAATTTAAAAAGGTACAAAGTAACTGATTTTTTTTAAATGGCAGTTATGTGCTGAAGACAGTACACCTTTAAAGAAAATATTTAAGAAGGAGATAAAAATGAACATCAGATTTCCCTAACGCTTGACACAAAACTTTCCTTCCCCACCCCCTTTCAAAGTACCTACGGCATCCCAATAAATAAATAAAAAAACCTCCAACCAACCCTCAGAAACGAGTAAGCTGTAGGTTTGTTGAAAACTTTAAGTCGTACCATTGTTTCCTAGGATTTTCCTCTATCCATCTGTTGTCTCTTGTCTTAAGCCCTTTGTGGGTACCTGGTTGCTAACCAGAGTTCTTCAGTGCTTTAACAGTAAAAGAAGTTATGCTGATAAGAATCAGATCAAAACTACACCTAACAAGCCAGTAAATCTTTAATATTTTTTAAATCCTAAAATCTGGTAACTTACTTTCCCTCCATAGAATGGGTATTTTAAAATATTAGACGATCTGTACAAAGTGCAGATGCTGAAGTCTCCTCAGTAATAGATCTCAAACTAGTTCAGATTCCAAACTTCCAAAAATACCGAACACAAATTGAGTCATTTTGAAATCTAATTGGCAAAAGCCTGCTGCAGTCACCTACTGAAGTAGCAAATGAACTCTGTTAAAAGCGTAACGTAGAAACTTTTTGCCCATTAACGCTCGGGAAGTGAATTGTCTGCCCTGTGTCATTCTTTTAAGAGACTGTGGGTATGTGCACAGTGCAGCAGCGTGGGCAGTGGAATCCATCCAGAATTTTAGGCCATGTTAACATCTTGTTCATATTTCTGTAATTCAGAGATGTGTTCTTTCCTTTTTTTTTTTTTTCATTAAAGGTCTGCAATTGAATTTAAAACAGAAATCAAACTTCAGTGTCCAACAAACTAGTCAAAAAATGCTTGCTGGTTTTCAAATAACAAAACAAAACGGATCTGAAACAGGGAAAATACAAATTACACACTTTCCTAACGCTGATAATAGGAATCTGTTATTAGCAGCTGCTAATATAGCTAAACATTAAGCCTTCCACTGATTTATGCTGTTTTCAAATTTGCAAAGCTATAAAGAATGAAGTATTTAATATTAAATTTTCCATGTTTTTTAAAAGTTTCAGTAAAGTGTTTTAGCTGCTTTTGAGAATAAGAGCGGGAAAAATAGTTTTTGTCCACACTGTCTGATTTTCCTGAGAAACTGCAGTGCACCCAAAACTATGGAACACAACTTTGAAATTTGCCCTTTGCAAAAATTTGAGCTTTGGGGAAAAAAAATTCAGCTTATACTTTTTTTAGAAGATAAACTTAAAACAGCTAGCTATTAGAGCTTCAGTCTGCCATCACAGAATGGCTGATATTTTGACATTTTTTCAAGCAAGTAATATCGCGTATCAGTTATTTCAATGCTGAATGTCTTATG
Source organism: Cariama cristata (assembly GCF_000690535.1). Classification (NCBI taxonomy): domain Eukaryota; kingdom Metazoa; phylum Chordata; class Aves; order Cariamiformes; family Cariamidae; genus Cariama; species Cariama cristata. Next base: position 15,916 of record NW_009626190.1, on the reverse strand, counting down.
CCTAAACCCCACAGTTCCTGAAAGAAACATGGCTGATGGGAAGAATAAAGCAGCATCATTGCTAAAATCCTCTCGTTATTTCTGAGGGCATACTATGTACTGCTGTAAGACACAAAAGACAACCCATTTCTCATCTGCTGTTTCCTGGTAAGACCAACAATCTTCTCTTAATGAAGGGTTAGAAGTAGCTCTAACATAAGGCCCATTCTTTCTGTTGCCCACTGGTGACAGGGAAGGGGAGAAAGTTTTGTTCACATGCATGTATTGTTTCTGTCCTGCCCTAGATGGGGACCAAATTTGAGGCCTATGCTTCAATATTTTCCACTAAATATATCTGACAGTAAAACCTCTGCTAATGACCATCACCTGGATAAATACCAAATTGCTTTTAAGCCTGTAATTTATCTAGTGTCCAGCCATGCCAATGGGCCTGTGAAGAAAGAAGCGTTGTGACTAAGGTAAGAATCATAGTGCGATGTTCTCACTTTATCCATCTTACTTAATTCTTGCAATGAAGGTTTAAGATTCTGAAGTCTTCAAATGTGCTACAATAAAACAAGTACAAAGTGTCCTCCTGTGCCACTGAAAGCTTAACTACTGTGAAAATGCTAAGACTGGCTCCTGAGATCTTTGTGTTGTGAAACAAATACTAAAATATGGAAATACTAATGTGTAAGTTACCATATTAAAAAAAAGAAAAAGAAATAGCACAGTGTCTTGCATGCAGCTAGCACATTTGTGTAGTACTCTGATAAAAGACCCTGTAAAATGGTAAAGTCAAGCAGTTTCCTTACGGCTTATTTTGCATCAGGAGTAAGTACTATTGTAAAATCAGAGTTTGCTCTCAGGAACATGATAAACTTACTCGCAACTGTGCTGTCTTTCATAATATTACACAATCGACACCTACAAACGCTGTTCTTGGTAATATTGTCATCTTATCCGCTACGGCTGTATGGACAAGGAGAAAATTTGGTGAAATAATCTCGCTCGTGCTTCTATTGACAAGGCCTAAGAAGGAATAGCAAGAAACATATCCGAGGGGATAATTGGAAAAAATGAAACAGTGTATTCATCAGAAAAGTAAACAGGTCCAAACAACTCTGTACTGCCAAGATACTTGTCAAGAAAGAAGGTGCCTTTCCTATACAATCATTTCTTCCCAGTAAGCTATCACTGCACTAGAATGCTGTGCAGTTGAAATTCTTTTTTCTGGCCTAGGATCAGATTTTTCAGTCTCTCCAAAACTCTTGCTAATTCAAAACGGTATTTTTAAGTCAAAACTGCATCTTGAGCTATTACAAGTTCTCCAAAATACACGTGGTATGATCTATTTTTCCTCAGGGACATTTTCATATTTCCTTAAAACACTTTTGAAAAAAGGGTTCCATCACTTTATCGTATTTTCTCTTCAAAAAACACCTGAATGGAGCATCTCTGCTGTATTTTAGATAACTCTTCAGATTTTATTTCATTTCATAAAAGAACCATCTTTTAAACATGCTAATCCTAAGGTATACCAATGTAATACTATATGAAGCTGTACTGCATTTCATGGAATTAGAGCAGCAGCGGATCAAAGGTCTTTCAAATTTTTCAGAAGTGTATGTACAGTAATATCCATCCATTTGATACACCTAGCCTGACTGCTGTAAGAAAAAGTGTTAGTTGGTTCTCAGTAATTACCATTAGCCAAAAGCGCATCATCTTTATGATTGTGCATATACCTGGAGAGAATTTGAGGCATTTGTTATATTAATTCTAAAAATCACTAAGCCAAGAGGAAATACAATTTTGTTCATTTCTGTTACTTAACATTCTGATTTATTATACAATTATGTATTCCTTACCAATCTTCAAATTTCCAAATAAAAGAACCATTGTAAGACACTTCATGAGCACTACCATCAGTATTTTTCTGCAGCACTCTTTCAAAGGACGACAAAAGATCCCAAACCAAAAGAAGTGTAACACTCCAGTTACCCAGCTGTTAGATTTTTCATGCTGTGGGCTGAGTGAACAGCAGATAACTGTGCAAGTAGTTTTGCTCCCATCTGTTATTAGTATTGCTCTGGTCTTTAAATATTGTGGAAAAAAATACTAAAAATCCTTAATACATATCCCTGTAGATTTCCTGTAGTAAAGGGTGTAAATGTGCATCAGATTCAGTCTTCTTAATTATCTGGACAAGTTGAGCATGCTCTGTGACAAGTTGTCGGAGGTCAGCCATTTTTTGGAGAAGTTTCGGGAAGAGAAAGATGTCATCAGGATGGTTGGTTTGCAAGTGAAGTTTCAGTACGTGCACAATGCTCTCCTGCATTTTTTCAATGTGTCCTACATTTACAAGACCAGGGCGATCTGTTCTCAAAACAAACAAAAGAACATGTCATAATTTTATAATTATTCTTTAAAGTAGGCTACTTTTTATAGATTCTATATTGTAGGCTACAGTGCATATTTACATTAGACTCAATCAGGCTCAAAATGAATCTTAAAAAAAAAGAAAAGAAGAAAAAAAAAAAAAAGTAGTCTTCCTTACTCCTTTCGCCAACGTTTTGTCAATGCCCACACTTACTTGAGAGATTTCATACTGCTAAATACAACCTGTGTTATGAAAGAAAAAAACCCACACCACCCTTTCACCCCAAATCCCAGCAGTTATAGAATATAGAATCCAGCCCTATATTCTATAGGTCCTGAAAACAGAATTCAAACAGTAAGGACAGAAAAAAAAAAAAATGAATGTGGCTATTTCTAGAGAGTTCTTGAAGTTTGGTAGCAATACAGCAAGGCCCAAATAACAGGCTTTCACTCTTTGTTCCCATATGTATATTGCCATAGCACAAGTTATTGACAGGATGTAGAGAAGCACATATTACAGATGTTTCAGTCTTTCTAGTATATGATCTCATTTTCAGCTACTTATAGTCCTGTCATACCTTCACTGTCCAGATCAAACTTCTCTGTAAGAAGTCTGGGACAACAGACTAAATATGTTTCTTGAAAACTTGAGCTAGTTCCAAGGAGAAGGATAGAGAAGGGAAAAAAAAAACCCAAACCAAAACATTTTGCCTGCAAAGAACTCTCTTGACTTTTGAAAACATCAGCATACCAACGTATTGTGCAAAAGTCATTCAAGATTTGATGGGAACTTGCTGTCTAAACTAGCACATGAAGCTTTTGAAAGCCTACAGATTGTATCTTTCATCTTGTAATTGCTGAGGATGCAACTAGGGCAGCGAAACATCCTATGAGTTTGCAGAATGCAAAAAAGGCAAGCGGGAGCAGTTGTTGGAACTTTCTTGATCTTTTATTTCCCTTTCTCAAAATGCTTATGGATAGTTTTGAATTTAACCTTAAATATGAACGTCCTTACTTTCTGGAGGAAAGAAAGGATTATAAATTATTATTATATTTCTGTCCCTTTACTCACAAAGAGTTCAAACAACAGGCATTTAAAAAACCCAAACCAACCAACCCACCCCATATCCTTAGGTACTATGAAATAATTTTTTAAAATACCATCAGCAATTTTTTTTTAATTAAAACAGCCTGTGATATTAAAATCAGAACACAGGAAGTGCATCAACAGAGCCATGCATTTGTGCAGATCTCATTACATGATGCAATCTAGTAAGCGTCAAAGAGAAGCAAAGCTATAATCTGCACCTGCCTCCAGTCTCATTACATAGTCTTTTTCTGCCCATTTGACGGATACAAATACTGTTTCTAATCCAGCCTTAAACATTAAAAAAAAATAAATCCTCCAGACCCCAAACAAAGAACCACCAACACTCTTCACATCCCACTTAACAGAGTAACTAGACCCCTCCGTAAGTGAGGCTAAACAGTACTTCCAAGCACATCTAAGACTGTTAACAGTTACGCAGTATCTTCCATGAAACATGCTAAAAGGGAAAATGACATTGTTAGTGGTAGAATTGAATCTTCAAGAAATATATAAGCTTTTCCATTAAAATTACTAATTCACATGAAGAAAATTTTACGATTTACTACAGGACATAAACAAATATGTAATGTTTACCTCCACAGCAAATGATGGCAGCAACAAAAAGGGATATATCACTATCATCCAATTCCAGTGCATTGAATTTCATTGCAAAATCAAATTTTGGCTCCATTATATCACAGAATGGCTTTCTCAGGCTTTTCAGGAACTCTCGGGTTATAAAACCGTTTCCATAGGCTACCAGCATCCCGTCCTTGTTCATCACAGATGCTAACATGGCAAATATGGCTTCATAAACTCCATATTTTAACAGTGTCACTTGATCATTCAAGTCAAGATTGGAGAAGCCGGGAATAGATTTGGCAAATTCAGTAAGTTCTGTGACGGTCTCTACAGACGTACACTGGCAGCAGTGGAAAATTCGAACTTCTGCTTCCTTGTTCTGAATTCCATTGGCTACCAATTTTGCCACCAGGGTCTTCTCTGCCATACACAAGGTATCCATATCATGTATAACAAATGGCTACAGAGAAAAAAAATACTAATTCAGCTACAAAATAATGGTTATTAATCATTGGTTTCCTAAAGAATAGGAATTTTGATAAACTAACTTTCATGCTAATCAGTCTTCAACTATCAATAAACCATGAGTTCTTTCATATTTCTGCATAAAGAGAAACCACGAATTACAGAACTACAAACTGCAATATCTAAGTCTGCTCTGCAAACAATGCAAAGAGTAAAATGTAAATACATATGACGTATCTTTATTCTAGTTTTATGTAGTAGTTATGGTGAAGATCCAGAAGTACTGTGCTTAGTATGCATATATCCATCTCAGAGCAAGTCCCAGAAGGTTCACAAAAAGACTTGTATTACCTTCTCCAGAAGTCCAGGTTATTCTGCCTATACTCCTATCGATTCCTAAACTAACTACACTTGATGCACATCATGATGCTTTCCTGAAGTATCCTAGGGGGAATACAGACAGTCATTTAAATACAGGACAGCATATTTGCACAAGAATGTGAACCCTGTACTACTCTTGTGTTTTATGATCAGATTTTCATAGACTATGTCTCAGCTGACCTACCACAGAAATTCAGCTCATCTTTCTAGCTACAGTTAGTGCTAAGTTACCTCTAAACCCAGAATCCCACTAGAATGTCAGACAACACCAAATTTCAGTCTTGATCATGGTCTTTTCCATAACCCCCTTAGTTTAAAAAGGTCTGTGTGTTACAAACTGACGAGCTGGTCTCTTAAAACATCATATAAAAAAAGCATTCAGACTTTCTTAAGAACAATCAGAACTAAAAAATATTTTGATACATATCTGAAGAGCAGTAATCAAAACAGAGGACAATTCACTAAAGAAAATCAACAAAACTCAATGCTTCCCAGCCTACCAAAGTCATGGCTATTGACCTTGAACATAAATCTAGTTCCATAAATGCTAAGCAAAGCACCTTCCCAGTGCTGTTCTGCTCATCTCAGATTAAATATCATGAGGGATACTTGGTGTTCTCTTAGAAACTCATAGAGTTCACTTATTTCACTTAGAATACTGTCAAACATGCTCGTTTCCCACAGTTGTCCACTTTTAAAATGCTTAGGGCAACTACACATTCCATCTCATTTCAGTACTTGGAGTTATACAGAACAGAACTTTCTGTGAGCACATGGATATGAGCAGAAAGTGGCAAAGCATTAAACCTACCACATTTCTACATCCTTTAAAAGTCGTAGGCTATCTTAGAAATCTTTTTGGAATTTAGCATCATTTCACTACGCAGAAAATAGGTATGGCCAAAGACTTAGGAGCTGAATTTAAAAACGATATCTTCTCATCATGAAAAAAGCTAGTTCATTCTGAAATGAATTATAGTGGTGCCAAGAATTAGGATTCACTGAACATCAGATGTTAATGCACTGTTCAGAAACAGGTGGATCGCTAATAACCCAAAACAAACCCCTCTTTTTTTTTTTTTTTTCTGTTAAAAAGTCGAAAGAAAATTGAAATGTTTGTTTTCTCAAGAGGAGATGAAATAGCTTAGAAAACCTCTCCTATTCCCCGCATATTGAAGAATGAGGAAGCAGCCTGTTTATAACATACTAGGTCTGATTCCTCATTAATTTTGACTTGTAAATTCACCAAGACACATGCGAGCCACTATTAGCTAGTCAATGGGATGACTAAAATCTGAGCGCCTTGATCGCACAAAAGCAAACACAAAAATTAGGATGCAGTGATCTAGAATCTCTGCATGTATGATACATATTGTAACTTCTGACCCTGACATGTGGTAACAAGCTTGAAAAAGACTTTATGCAGATACCTACTTGGTAAGGCGTTAAAGCATGGTATTTACTGTAAGCTTATGTCAGCTTGTACCCCCCAAAAGGTTTAAGCCTGTGCTTAGTTTCACGCATCTCTTTAATCCAACGAAAAAGACTGGGATTATTCCCAAGTCTCTCCTTTAAAGTAGAAGCCTGTATGCTTGGCTAGACTAGACTACAATATGCCAAGTTCTATAATTTAGAAGACAGCTTGCTTACAATTGTTGTAACACTCATCCCCACAGTTACATGGTTTTTATTAAGGCATATGTAAAATCTCTTCCCTGCAAATTTTTGTTTAAAATTGTTGGTAAAATAAGATACTTATCTTCTACATATAATTAACAGAAATCACAACAAAATTTTTAAAAATATGCATAAAGTAACTCAGTCCTTACAATGGTTATACAATCTCATGTGCTACAAAACAAAAAGCAGTTGAAAGCATTAGGCAGACCTTGGCTAAATTACCCTGAAAGACAAATAACCTCTACAGCATACGTGTCTTCACAACCTTGCTTGCTTCTCCCTTTCAAAGTGACCATACAATAAAGACCAGGAAGGCTGGGTGAGGAAATGGCCAGAACTGTAAACAAAGAATTACAAACTCAAGTTTTCTTTCCTCTCCTGCCATTAATATTGTTGTGATTAAAACAAAATTCATACAGAGCTCCTGTACATCCTAAAAGATAACAGTATTTATCCTGGCATTTGTGGCAGAAAAACATTATCTTTTTTTTTTTTCCCCACTGTCATAATAGAAAATCAATTTTGAACCATTTCCCCCCCCATACTAAGAGGTATTCACATTCAGATGTCACTTTTTTTTTTTTATTAAGAACTAATTTTCTTTCCCTTGTGTGTCTACTATAGTTTAAGGTTATGAGCTTCCATTTAGAAGTTAATCACTTTATTTTCTTAAAGCTTCCTATTATTCTGATAGTGGCTAAAAGCAACCAGATTTACTACAGGTATTCTTTTTGTACATTTCATGTCTGTATTAGCATGACATTTCTTTTCTAAAAGATTTGCTTAAGAGTTTAACAAATTATTGTAATCACTTTATGTACTTGCCAGCTTTGAAGTTACAGTAAAAGTACTTACTGGATTGTTATTAGTTTTCCCTGCAAGGATGATTCTGGCTTTAACCTTGTTCATATTGAAGTTTTTCAGGTAAGCATCATGAATTCTTTTGGCAAGTGATTTAAGATCTGCCATTTCTGAATCTTCTACATAATTTTCACCTGTTAGAATTTCTGCTTTCAACTTGGCTTTCTCGGACCTTGGCATTCGTCCAAAACGTATTGCTGATGGGAAGACATAATTGTAAAACAAACATAAGTTATACAAAACCCTATGCCTTTTACCATTGCTGGTTAGAGCAGTAAGACTTTCTGTCTACTGAGGTAGAGGTAGTATCTTTATTATGATAAATTCATGAACGAAAAAAAACTCATCCTTTCCAACGTAGTGACTAATTATTAAGACAATATGGAAAACGGAAGGTAATCAGATGTTTCAAAACACAAACTGGTATCTAAAATGAGCTAGAATGCATGCCTTTTTCCTTCTACGTTACCTAAATAGTTGTATTTTATTTTCTCCTTATTGTGTTCTACAAGTCCCAATGTGAAACTCAAAGTCCACCTAAACTCATGTCAGGAGCTTGACACAGGCCAGCTGGAGAACTGCCTGGGGAATTACACTGCAGGGAATGCCGCAACGGAGTTGGGCCCGAATTCCACTGCTGATTCTGAACCTTCTGGGGCATTCAGTTCTTTATGCACTGAATATTCAGTTCAACATATCTGCACTGTCTAGTGAGAACAAAAGAGACCAGAGACCCAGATTTATGCTCAAAGGCTATAGTCAACAAAACCTCCTCCCAGACCCCAGCATTTTATGCTTCTTTTTTCAACAGATTAGCCCTTCAAGACTGGAGAGGATGAGAATAGAGTTTGAGTAGTCATTACTCAATAGCCAATTACACAGTAGCCAATCTAGTCATTAGGCTATTCTTTTGAGAGGCAGGAGATGCGAGTTTGAAACACCACTGGTACAGAGGTCTCCCACTTCTTGGGCAAGTGGTCTTACCATTTAGTAATAAAATAGGCATGTCCATATCCTTCTTCAGTTTCACTTTAAAACGAAACCAGCTCCATTTTAAAAGGGGCCTATTTTAAAGGCATGCAGGGTTTTGAGATGGCTAATATAGCTGGTTACTGTTACCACATTTTAGCATCTAACCAGTGACAGGACAGAACCTCACTGCTTAGACTGAGCAATTCAGAGCATGTGCAGTATCAGCTCTTCAACATGCTCAAGGAATTTTCTCATGACATAAGGAGGCACCTCATGACATAAGGAGGTGACTAGGCATGATCTGAAATAGTTTTAGACTTTAATAGAAGTCTAACATGGAAGGCCTGTACAGAATCTGGCCATGGGTCTACTGGAAGAGTGGAACAATATCTGCTCTAAACTGAAACTTACAGTTTTAAGGTCATGGCTGTGAATCCAGTTCTAGCTCTTTTCCTGAGAAGTATCACCTGCAAGTTAGGAGTCATCTCCTTCCCCCACTGCCTCCCATATGTTTGCTCCAGTAAAACTGCTACTACTCCCTTCAGCTGGAGCACAGGTGCCCACAGTGTTTTAGTAGGATGAAACAGCTTCAAGTGACTGTCAATTCCTGCCAACCAGCCGAGCTCCCTGCTCAACTCCCGCCCCTGAGAGGTTACTTTGTTGGCTGGCACACTCTTCCTAAGTCTGCTGCTTCAAGGAAGGTTATCACCAGTCTTGCAGAGACTATCAACCCTCTCCAATGGACCTTAATCTCAGTCAAGCATCACCCCAGGGGAGCCAGACTTCCCCAGAACCAGAAAGTCAACTCTCAATGTCTCTTGCTAGGACTCTAGACTACAATGTCACAGGCAGCTTCCCCAACCACATCCCCACTCCAGCTATCTTGACTACATAGTTTCCTCAGGAAGTTCGTCTCCTAGCCCACAGCTTTTCACCTAGCGCAGCATTCTCACCTACTTTTAACCTACTCCCAAATTGCACCTGCTCCAGAGTTTAGCCTTGACACCACCAGACCTACGTAGAGAAAGCAACCTACTGTCATTTGGCCAATCAAAACATGCTTTCTTATGGCTTGGCCTCTCCCTCGTTACCAAAGTTGCTTAGCAAGCTACATACGATGCATAAAACTGCCTAGTGGGTTGAAATTGGCCAGTAAGCCACAGGCTTACCAGCCTTATCTTAAATCATTAACACGAACAATAACATAATTTTTAAACTGGATATCTAAACGCTCTGACTATTTACCATTCCATTTAACAAACAACCTACGAGATTCCTGTTCCACAGTTAGCACAGACCTTTGCCTTCCCCCCACACTCCCTGAACCATCTGCCCAAGAGCTGTTGCACTGTAACCTGAAAAATAATGAAGTCTGGTTTCCTACAGATTTCTGTCCTACGTCATTCCCTCCCACAATGAGCTCGTTGTTCTCCTCCTACTCCCCTACAATGCCCTTGATCAGAATTCTCCCAGTATTGAGATTTGTTTCAATGGGAGCAATGCTGCCAAAGTTCTGGGTGAAGAAAGCAACTAAATGAACATTCATATGGACAAACGGGCATCCAGCATAATTCTGTAAAGCTCTTAACAGTACATTCGGCAGCTGTGTATCAATTACATTAACTACTCATTATGGAAACTACTGTCCCTCACCATGATCTATACTGGAAAAATCTGAAGTTCAACTCGAATGTGTAAGTAAAAAAAACTATCCAAGTGCCTGCTTCCAGAAGCAGGCTCTGGGTAGGAACAAACAAATTAAGGGCACTCTTACCTACCATTATGTGACATTCCAACTGAAAGGCACTTTTGAAAACGACAGTATTGGCACTTATTACGATTTTTTTTCTGAATTTTGCAGTTGCGATCACATTTATCATAGATGAGTTTTAAACGAATTGTTCTTCTAAAAAAACCCTATAAAAGTTTGAGAAAACAATATGTAATGTTAAAGAATGTTGACTACTAAACTTCAATCATACAGGTAAATTTTTTTTCTTTTATTGTTTATTGATGTCACTAGCAAAACTATACACAAAGTATAATCTGTCCAAAGGTAAGAATCTATGTAGTGAAGTGGTGCGTATGAAGGCATGTACACAAAAGGAGGGAGGAGTTCACAGCCCTCTTTCTTGCAAGAGGGCCAAGAGCCTCAGAGCACCCAAGCAGATTTGCTCTTAAGGATTAAGCAAAACAGTCACATACTGCTTTTGTACACATTGTCTCAGCATCCTCTGTCAGAAATAACCTTCATCTTTCACATGTGTAAGTCATGCACTCAGATTTAACACATATTTTCTTCATCCAGCAAATGTGAGGGGTATGACAACAGAGCACAGTGCTTAGAAAAAGCCAAGGACACAAAAATGCACATTACAGAAAAGCCTATAACTCAACAGATCTTACCGTGATGTCTGATTATGCAACGTAACATTAGTCTGATACTACGAAATTGTAGGGTTAGCAAATTCAGAGACATTGCAACATTTTGCTTCAGATGATATAACACATGTCATTTAGACTGTGGGACACAACTGATTATGAACTGGCTCCCAATCTCTAATAGATATTCTAGCATTATTCTGTAAGATTTATATTCAAATTATCATATTCTGACATTGTGCGTGAAAGAAAAATGTACACATATACAATTACTTATCTCACTTTACAGTATGATTTAGAAAAAAAAAAAAAAAAGGAAAACTAAAACATTAGAAAGAAAAAGAAAAGAATCTTATAATTCATGGGCCATATCATCCCAAAAATTATACATTAATGATAACATTAATTTGCCCCAGAGACGTGCACTGTCCCCAAAACTACGTGAGGTACAATACTAAATGCTTCAGGCAGAATGTGGTGGAGATGAGAAATTCAGGATTTGTTACTGTTACAATGGAAACACAGCAAACTGGCATGCTTCTCACAGCCGTACTCCCAACACAAATAAAACACTAGTGGAGCAAGTAGGCTTTGATTTTTGGTCAGAGTTTAGTGTTTTAAGTTGTTTTAGTGTTTAACTAACTATATCCAGAAAAGCAGCATTAAAATTATCAATGTGAATTGCCCCTGCTTGATGAAGGTCTGGTATTGCGTTATGGTATCTGAACAATTTATTTCAGAAAAAAGATCACAGATATGTTTATTATTTAAATAACTGTAATGGCTAGAATTATATTAATTAAACATTTGTGTAACAAATATTTATCTTCATATAACCCTGTAAATAAAGCAACATGATTTAGGTTCTGAAAAAGAAAATTATGACTGTACCTTACAACCTTCACAAGCATGTACTCCGTAATGGTAGCCTGAGGCTTTATCCCCACAAATTCTACATTCAATGTTTAATGCTCCACTGGGTGATTCATCTATGCTACCTGGAGCTGTGGCAAAATTAATGGATGAAGGACTGGATGCTGGTGAAAGGGTGTCTAAAAGAAAAAGGAACACTTCATAAATACTATACTATCATGATTGATATCATTTCTGTACTAAAACCACACAAAAAATGAGCTTATTCTAAAAAATAATCATGAGTTAATAGTCATTAAGTGAACTAATAATTTGTCCATAAGTGTTTGAAAAATAATTCATATTTATAGTAACAGTGCAAACACACACAAAATACAGGGTGTACCTTGCTAATTTTGATGAGACATGCAATGTCAACAAACAAAAAGCCTTACTGAAGAAACTCTGGTAACAGGAACTAGAAGGGGGGTAATGGTTCTTGAGGATCCAAGAAATACACAGCACACAAAATAACAGAAAACCAAGCTTTTTCAGATTTTCCTGCATTCCAGTTTTTACTTTGAATTTTTCAAATGTTTCTGAATTTGATATGAACATGATTTTTTCCCCCCAACTTAAAATAAGTAACTAAAAAAAACCCCAAATTAATATTTCGTTTAAATCAAGAAAATTTTTTTAACCATAAAAATGTAAATATACCATCTTCACAAATAATGAAAATTTGAAACTGAAAAGCAGTATTCAATGTGTATCTACTGCTCAAGACAAACAGTACAAAATATCAAAGGAAAAAAAAGCACAATGAAATAGAACCCTCCATGACTTCCGTTCAACCTGTCAATCGCTCTTTCCAGAAAGGTTATTAACAGCTCATCTTGCCGTTACATCTTCCATCTCTTATGCCATAGCGTTAAGCATCAGATCTATTGCTATGGTATGACAAGAGACATATTCCAAGCTCACGCTGAGTTACATTCGGATACGCGTAAAGTCTCCTTGACTTTTGAAGAGCTACTCATAGTCTCAAATGATGATCTGAATTGAGGCCTAAGAAGCAGTTAGACAACTTCTCTTTATGAAGAACTTTCTCAAAGTGAAAGCATGCTCCTGCACATCAGTAGCAAGGCTGAACACATTTTAAAAGGAAGGGAATACAAATGTCTGCTTATAAAACAATCCAGCAACAGAAGCCTTGCTTAGGTATTTTACCTTTTGATTATAATGGGAAAAGCATTTCTGAATTGTTGTACAATGAAATAAACTCTCTAGACATTTTAGTACTAGATGAACATGTTACAAAACTAAGACATTCCAACTGTAATTATTTCAATTAGTATTTCTACCTTATTTGAGGAAAATATTTTCTGAGGCCAGAATTTCCTTTATCTTCCACCTTGCAACTTGCACCACAAGACTTTAGCAAATTAATGGGTGTGTTATTTTAACAGAAAGATTAAGAAACACTCATGAATGTAGGTCAGCAAGTAGTATGTTGGAAAAAACCTTGGCACAGAACTCAGTCTGCATTGCCAGTATTGCCAAGCCCACAGGCATCAGAGTCATCAAGAACAGCCTAAAACCCAGGATTTTTTTAAAGTGTGATTCTCATTTCTTTTTACTTGCCTTATGGAATTTGAGCCTTAAAAGTTTACAATGTCCATCTTCTCTAATCGCAAAACTAGAACATTTTGCAATGACCACGCAATACTCAAATTGGAAGGTGACACAAGAAGCTGATCTAAATTGTTGTAGGACTCGAACACACATACACACAAAAAATTAAAAACCCTCATGTCTCAGAAGGACTACATTATAAGCCCAGCACCTAACAACTTTTCCTGTAGAAGACATCTCTCTAATGGGAAGGACTGCAACCAAAAGGGACACAAACCATGTAGCTACAAACATTCCTTTGGGCAATAGTGCCAAGGGGCAGGTCTCCCTTCTCCCTTCCAAACTCACACTATTCATTTCAACCACTTCAGCAGAGAGGCACACCTCACACCTCAGTTGGATTAGCGCAGCTTTTGTAAGGTAAAATAGCGATCACAGCCTGGGAATCGATTTAAAGTAAGAAACTCCCAAAACAAAATATAATGTAAAACAACCGGAAAGTTAATCATAAACTGCTTAAAATGGTTCTACTGCTAAAAGATTTGTAAAACCTCAGTTTCAAAAGGAATAGCTTACTGACATTATTGCAGTCTCCCATACCACTTCAGTTATTTCCATTTTGATCCCGCAAGCAAAGTCTTTCACAGTGATCCTTTGACTAAAGACTATGTAATGTATTAGCACTCTGTTACTTTAAGCAGGCTAGAAGTCATGAGCTGAACAATGCTACTCTTGAGAAGGGGGAGAAAACAGCACGTTCAAAACATCAGTACACTAAAATATACCGGAATTCTAGGTGAGCTTTTAGGTGGTTGGATTATAAATTTTTGGCAAGCATTTCACACTACTTTTCAAATACATGTGATTTGAAGAAACTTTAAAAAATGGGGAATTCCTTTAATGCAATATTGTGACTTCCTATATGACTACAATACAGAGTAACTTCTTTGCTAGTAATAGTGATTTTTATCACTTAGTCATAAACAGCAATTACTGTATTAAAAAAGTTTTCAATTTCTATCACTATGTATTTATAAAAGAAAGTTTTATGGTAAACCAAAACTCTCTTACCTGTTATAACTGATCCATCAGATCCTGGACCATTTCCCAGTGACTGGAACTCTGTTAAACTTAAAGCTCCAGAGCTATCATCTCGTAGAGATTGAGAGAGGTCTTGAATGTTCTCCATATCTTGTAGGAACTCTCCAGATAAAGGGCTGCCTATATCATCCTCCTCCAAGGGAGTAAGGGGATAGAGCTGGTTTTCGGTGTCCACCATTTTGATCAGGTAGAGCAGTCACTTAAACTTCTTTACACTGGTGAAAGAATAATTTAAAAAATCCTGAACTTACAATATCAGATTTTTTTTTTTTTAAATATTTGAATCAGTTACAGCACAGTGAATACCTGAATTCTAATCCAATAGTGAAATATTATACAACATTCTGTTGCTCCAGAAGCTTTATGCAACATGGATCGTCAACAGGACAGGGAAAAAAACCAAACCCATCCCCAAAATACTTCAATACGAATTAAAGCTATGATGAGATCAATCTGTAGATTGTTGTTTTCTCTCCTTTGCTCACAGAAGTTACATACTGCGTTTCTATAGCAGGCACTATGCACTTCCTACCAAAATTTATAGAAAAATAACAAACATCAATATGCATACATATTGTGTTCGAGCAGTCTTTTCTCACCTTATCTAACAGGTTTAGATATGTTGATTTGGTCCTCTGTTCTCATCTCTTTTAAATTTGTTCGATAGGTCTTACGACACTGCAGAGAACAAAATACTGTCTTATACTAAAATCTTTGTAGAAGTGGGCCAAACTAATACTTTTTGACCTACTTTGGTCAAAGAAAACCTTCAGAGAGTGTTCCAGCACATACAACCCGATATAGCTGTAATTCCTAGAGTTAGTTTTATATCCTACAGTGAAATGAGTCTTTAAAGTAGTCATCAAAACTAGCCACCAGTGTCATCAACTTTAACAGCACAGGTTCCTAAGAAAACGTCACAATTTTTAATTATTCTTCTATTGACTCGTCAGGTAAGGAATTAATAAATGCACTGCAGAATGTTACTACGGCTACACAGACATACTTCTGCTAAAAGAAACTAATCATTTACACTGAGTAACTAACACTTGCATTATACTTGGTATACGTACAAACATGTACTGTGGCAGTCTTGCCCATGCAATGAACATGCACGGGCATTTAGAGAAGCTCTGACTGTGATTGTGGTTACCGCTCAACGCTGGCCTTTGCAAAGAACACGTCCACTGCACTTTACTGTGAAGCTTGAAACTGCCAATAACTGGCTATATGGGAATATCAAATGCTGATTTTACAATAAAAATGCTATGTTATGATTAAAAAAGTGCCTTCCTTGGTGTTATTTAAAGTTTCAAATATCAAGTCTAATTCCTACAACACTAATTATTTTATATTAAGAAATCAATCCTTTTCTCTGATAATCTGGGGCAGATTCATCCTGTGAAAATCAGGCATTTATTCTGGAGAAAAAAAAACCAACATATTTTTTTGGCTATGTAATTGACCAAAAGGGTATAGTTAAAAGTAATACAAAATGCTGACTACTGCTTTATATACTAATGACAAAAGACAACCATCACTTATATTTGCTTA
>NW_009626189.1:51496-88076 GCF_000690535.1 Cariama cristata | reverse complement strand
AGAGTTGGGGTTGTTCAGCCTGGGGAAGGAGAGAGGTCTCTCTCTCCAGGGAGACCTTCTAGCAGCCTTCCAGAACCTACAGGGGCCTAAAAGAAAGCTGGGAAGGGACTTTGTACAAGGACCTATTGTGGTCGGACAAGGGGCAATGGCTTAAACTGGAAGAGGGAAGATTCAGATTAGATATTAGGAAGAAATTCTTCCCTGTGGGGGTGGCGAGGCATTGGCACAGGTTGCCCAGAGAAGCTGTGGATGCCCCATACCTGGAAGTGTTCAAGGCCAGGTTGGATGGGGCTTTGAGCAACCTGGTCTGGTGGAAGGTGTCCCTGCCTTTTTTTTGCAAGAGGGTTGGAACTGGGTGGTCTTTAAGGTCCCTTCCAACCCAAATTATTCTATGATTCTATGAATACATCATCTTATTGAAAAGCCAATTGAAAAACAGTATTGAAGATTGTTACGCAGATTTCTTGTTTAGGCCTTGTTACTTTTCTTGCCAGACCCTTTCATTTTAGCTGAGTTGTCTATCTGACTTCTTAGTTTCTAAGCTGAAACCTGGAAGTGAGATTAGCTTTGTAATTACAAGAAAAATGGAAAATTGTTTTGTTTGGATTTCAACAAATTCAGTTTAAGGTCAGGTTTTTTCTTTTAACAATGTGTGCTCTATCTCTTTGTTCCTAAAGGCGTATTTTCAGCAATTTAGCTAAACTCTGTGGCCGTTGGGGTGGAATTCTTTATCTTGGCTTGATACAAGCAAGCTTTCAGAATATGTGTGGGTTAGTATCTGACTTGGTGCACAGGAAAACATAATCTTTTTGTCAGGTGGTTTCTGGTTCAATGAAAAAAGTTTTTGGTTGGGGCTTTTTTATGTATGATAACCAGCTTGGTAAGTTCTGAGAAATAGCTCAGGCTTTCAATATGAATAACTGTCCATTTCATTTAAAAAACAAACCAACCAAAAAACAAACAAAAAAACCCCAAAAACACCACGAAAAAATTCCCTAGCTGGCTACATAGCTAGCGTGTTTCTATGGCAGTTTCAGAAAAAATCAAATCTAATTAACGTGAGGACAATCTGAACATGTGTTATGAATTCTCATTCAGTGGATAGGAAAGGTAAAGGATAATTGATTACTTACTTTCAGGTATATTATTCTGTAGTTTCTTGAAATCCTGTTAAGTTGACTTGTCTTGCTAAAATTAAAATAATATCTATTTATCTCTCCTCTTAAAGAGTATTTTGATGCAAGGGATGATTTTGTTTCATCGTAGCTGAAACCAGAAGAGCAGAATATTCTTTTATATTCTCTTATGACTGTAGTACTTCAATGCAGATAGAGGAAGGAGTTTTGATACTAATCAATATAAAGGCAAATTCACAAACATCTGTTACATTATTTTCGATAACAATTTCAAGAGTTTAGAAAGTGGGACACAAAGCTGATGGGCAAGATCAACACAAAGTTCCAACAATTCATTTAAACAAGACTTGACTTAATCAGTATATCTTGGGTTCAGTTCCTGTAAAATATGGCCTGTATCGTAACAATTTTTTTCATGATTAAAGTAACATTTGAAGTAAAAGTTCAAATTCATTTTTCTGCGTGAACTTAGAAGAAATTACAATCAAGATTTTTTATGATTTGGTGAATAAGTAGGCAGGCGGTGTACTTCATGGGTACCATAATAGTTAACACCTGTTTCAACCGTGTTATATTTGTATTGGATGGAACCTCGGCAATCCAATATATCTTGAAAAGCAAAAACCTAATATAAAATATTTCACGGTATGGAAGAAATTATAATAAACAGAGTACTGCTTAAAATATAAAATGCTTATTATGCACATTTACATAGCCTTTTCGTCTGTATTTCTGAAACCAATGTTACCATTTAGTGTAAAAATAATCCTGTTTTTTTTTATGAAGGTCAGATAAGTGATTATTCAATATTCTTTCTAAGAAAACAGTATTTCCTGAGTAGCAGAGGTTGGCAGAAATGAATCAATTTGTCAGTCAGAAGTCAGTATGCTGTATTAATTACCATTTGGTTTGTGGCTTCTCTCAAGTCTGCTTTGGGGGCAGGGAGCGTTGGCAGAAGGGTGGAGTGGCCTCTGAGGGAGGGTGACCAGGCCTGGCTTTCCAGAACTCACCTGGAAATCTTGTCAAAGCACTGATGCTTCTCCTTAGAGACACTGTTAAACAGTTGTCATTGTGCACATTTAGTTAAGTTCAAGGAGTGCTTTCATGGATTTGGTAGCACTTTTGCAGTAAAATATGCTGTTAGAAAGTTAACTGTTCTTCTACTCAGGTTGTATTTGTGGTGTGTGGTCCTGCTCGTGGAGGAGCCTGTGGTTCTGGAGAAGGCTTACAAAATATAGTGGTGTCGGCTGCTACTTCTTGAGGCTGTGGTTGCCCGAACGCCTTCAGCTGGCATATGCCGGAGCTGCCAACTAAATGAGCCCCAAAGATCTCCTTCCCTTTGCCCTTCCTACCTAAGTAAGACCGGGGGGCGATTCCAGTAAATACTGCTTTTTCTACCAAGTACAAAGCTAGACCTGGTCCCCACTGTGGCCGCACAGAAAGCGGTGCTGTCAAACAGAGGAGAACAGCACGAAGTGGAAGGGAGCGGCAAAGGCTTTTTCTTTTGGTGTCTGAAAACGTTCTTATAAAAGAGAAGTCTGTCTGTCTTCCCCAAGTAACTACTTAGACTTGTCTTTCAAAAACATTATCACGGCAACTGAGAATAGTGGGGCTCTAGTGACCTGCACCCGTAGGAAGAAAGCTCTAAAAGTGTGTTTTAATCATTATTTGAAGTGGAATTTAGCAAGCCATTAAATAACTGGACTGCACTTGTTGACATAATATTTCCTAGATCAGTATTAGTGATGGTAACTTATGTGCTAGGCATTAGTGTCACTTCTTAGTGTTGTTTGTTACTGGTATGGTATTTTGAAATCATTAATTTCATTTACAAAGTCAGAAATTGCAGAATTTTGTCTGTTATAATCTGAAAGCTTATTTCAAATTTAATGATGAAATGGGTTATGTTGTGTCTTCCATGCAGCGCATGTACAGCACTGCTGGCCCTCTTAGCCTCCCACAAAAGGCTTGTTCTCTTGGGTGTTTGAGAACTTGGAAATTTACTGCTTTTTGAAGAAAGCTTCGTTTCATATTAAAATTTTATTTAATATTAGTAGGATTACTAAAATAATCTGCCAGGGTACATTCGTCAGATGTAAATTTTTGGGAGCTTCTTGATATGATATTTCAAAGATGAGGTTTATTTTGAGAGTCAGGGTTAATATTCTCAAGATTTGTTTAGAAAGAAGTTGAGCTTAGGATGCAGTGACCTAGCAGACTTTTTTTCCTAAACACAAATTAATGCTTGTTTTTATCTCAGTTTATCTGATTTGAGGTAAACCTCCATGGCTTACTAAACTGCAGCTCGTTGTAGTGAACACTGTGAACAGTTCCACTTTTAATGACTTGTGCATAAATTTCAGAACTCTGGAATGCTTCTCTTGCTCATTTCTATGCAAAAGATGCTGGTTTTGTCTTGTTTGAACAAAATCTGTTTAGCCTTTCAATTATGAAAGAAATGAATATGTTTCCCCTTGTGTTTGGCTACTCTTACTGCTTCAGAAGCTCTAGAACTATCTTTGCTTGCTTTTGAGAGGAAGAAAGGCTTCAAGATAATTTCACATTAATAGTAAATGTTTCACATACATATTGGAAACTATAGATACTTAGTTTGGACATAAACATAGACTAGAATGCATGTAATTGTGGGCAACATCCTAAAATTCATAAACTACTGATGAAAATTGATTTTTCTTAACTGTAATTTCTCGTCATAGAAATAAGGAAGCAAATTTTAGGAAGCAAGTAAATAAGAGTAAACTGATGTAATTGGTACAAAGAGTTATAACAAGAGGAGGGAGGGCAAAAGGAGGAAATAGCTAACCTAAAAGGAAGTATAATATACTGCTTCACATGGATTACCTTCAAATTTGTAGACTTTTTTTTAATAGTGAAAGATACCATCCTGAAGTGTAACTCAGTACTTTAAGCTGCAATTCTGAGCATGTTGGGTTTTTTTTATTCAATGCATCACGGAGATGGTAATGACTAGATCACCTTAATAAACAAAACCTATTTTATATGAAAAAATTATCAGAGGCATACCTCTTCATGGATTAAATAGTGCTGCGTCATGGATACGAAGTGATGAAATACTAATATATTGCAATATGGTTTTAATCATGTGAAGAACTGCTTTAAGGTACAGAGTCCTTAAAATTTCAGTCTTTTCCAAAAAACACCTTAGAGGCTGCCCTGTCTTTTGTAGGTATCATGAAACCTGACAAATGGGTTATCATAAAATATATCTTACGTGCTAAAAAGCTACAATGAAAGACCTCATCTTTATAGTATGGTGTAACAACTAAAACCACTGATTATTAACTAAAGATGTTTCTTAAGTGCCGTTTGCTCTGACTTCACTGTTCTCTATACTATTTTTTTCTCTGTGAACCCAGTTTAGGATGTTCTTATTCCTCCTTCTTCCTTACTTTGTCCGTGCTTGTTGGAGTCCACTTCTTGTGCCATACAGTTGGTGGGGCCAAGCTGTAAATCAGGTCACTAGAATGACTCAGATTAAAAATAAACCTACAATAAAAAGCTTGGAATTTGCTTTGTCAGCATTCTGTTTAAATGCCCTGCAGAGCATCACTGCTATTATCTAAGCCATCTCTTGTTTGTATTCAGTTTAGAAATCATGTATTTGCAGCTGGAACAAAATCTGTCTATTCTCAAAACTGCAACTTCAGCCTCACGTCTGTCATGTTCTCATCTCCAATTTATCTCCTGTACCCTCTGATTAAAAGCATATTGCTCCCATGTTTCACTTGAAATAGTGTAGTGGTACTCTGCTTTTCCCAAAAGCATTTCATAACTATTTCTAAGTTAATGGGAAACTTGTAAAACAACATGCGTCTATGAAGTGGCTGCTGTCAAAAGAAAGTTGTGTTTTTCTGCTAGTATCTGTAGCTTGTAAATCTGAAAAACTGAAGTCTTCCCCAGTTGTTTTCTCTGCTTCCAGAAAACCTTGTTCTGGTGAAACATGCACCAGTTTACTTTTCTCTTAAAGGCACTTGTGGGTTTTGAGGGCGAGGAGGGCTTTGTTTTCTTCTCAAGAGTTGTGGAATTGTGGAATCTGGAGTTGCTCTGCAGCAAGATGACTGTTTGACAGGCTTCATTCACTGCCTGTGCTCTGACTACACTTGAGTTAAATAACATGAACTTCTGAACTGTATTAGATAAAGCTTCCTAGTGTACACTTTCTCCTTAGTATTTAAGTGTTCTTACTGGTATTTTGAGAAGCCTATTTCAAAATGTAGTGGCATTACTTCCTCTGGGGTAGAAAGTCATGTTGCGCCTCTAGCTTGTGTCTGCTTGGTTGCATTTGGTTTTAGGTTGCATTAGCTGAGTTAACTTAGTAGTTTGGAGTTGCTTGTATAATTGGAAGAGTGGGGAGAACCAAGTACCGGAAACAGTTTTGAAGCTGGGGTGATGGGGTGAGCTAGAAGTTTGTCTTGTTCGTGAGAAATACAGAAAAATCATTGACAATGAGTTTCTTCAGTAATCCAGTACCATTCAGGAAAAGTTTTTTTTGTAGCTGGAGTTCTGTTTGGAGGCATCCCTTTCTCTAGGGAAAAAGTAATTATCCTGTTCATAACCAGCTTGAGCTACTGTGTTTTGAATTGGTTGCTAGGTCTTAGGTTGCAACGCAGATAAGCTATAACATAAGCTACATGCGAACAATTGTATCATTTTAAGCGCAATCATTTTTATTAGCTGAATTTACAATTATGGGTTTAAATGCATGTGGGAGATAATCCAGACCCTGATCCACATCTTGCTCTTGAAATGACTGAGTTACATGATTGCTTCTTGTAAGCTTCCAAGCCGTGGTCTACAATGATGTTTTGTTCTGCCATTGTGGTGTTGTCAGCGCTGTTTTTGAAAAGTACTCTGAAGGCTCTATACTCTGTTTACAGCCTACATTTATTTAGTTATTTACTCTTCCTTTTGTTAGTGTTTCCTTCTATGTAAATACAAATGACCGGGTGCGACCAGTACAGCTCTAGAGTGCAGGGAGTATTTCAGGGTGGTGGCACGTGTACCTCTGGCGAAGCCTGTTTTCCCTGCTCATCCTCCCTGAAGCTGTGGCCCTGGGACCCGCACCATGCTTAGCCCCTTGCACTGCCTCCATTGATGCTGCAAGAGGTGTGTGTGGGGCGTGAGGAGGAGGGTGGCATTCTCCATTGTTCCTTTTCCTCCAAATAGGATTTGTGTGGAGAGTGTTTTCTGACGGTGTTTCTCTTCACAAAATCAAGATTTTTCACCTTTCAGAAGATCTCTTAGTTTTTCCCTGCTTAACAAGTGGTTCTTTGCCCATCGTTGCCAAGCCCTACCAGTAGCTGCGTTCAGTGCCACTTTTAACTTTGAGTCATCTTTCTTGAACATCCTTCTCAAATGTTCAAATGTGCTCATGCCTCTGGCTTGTATGATGGCATCATTTCTGGTGGAAATATCTAGGGTTGGCTTTTGTTTTTCAGCTGCTCTGAACGTAGTAGCCCATAAACATTCGCTGGTGGAAAGTACATGTTGCAAAATGTCACTGGATGACAAGCAATTGAGAAAGGCATATTTAACAGCACTAATAAGTGTTTAGATTTTGTGGTGCTTTCTCAGTCTCAATAAATCAAATAGCAGTAGCTCTATAATTCACTTCAATATGAAAAAATACCAGAATAGAGGAAAAATACTTTAAACATGATTCTGGCTTACCGTAGTGCTTATTCTTGTTTTGGTTCTAACCTTTAATCTTGATATAGCAAATCTTGTGCTCTCCTAGCTTTCTTTTGATCCTCTATTGGTAGAATTACATGGCAAAGTACACGGTGTGAGTAAATCGTTAGACTTACATGACCATATATACTTTGTAACTAAAATATGTATCAGTATATTATAGCTCTAGTATGCAAATATAAACATCTGCTTGGACTCCATCCTTAGCAAGTGACTTGCAAAAGGTTGTTCCAGGTATTAGTCAGTTGTTGACAAATGTTTATTGCATGAGAAGAAATTGTCTGGAGTTATAATTTCAGTAGCGTGTACTCATTGATAACTTCTATATGTAAACCTGTACATTTTTTCCTATGTATTTAGTAACCAGATCCTGCTTTTGTTTTATAGCTGCTGCAGAGGGCAAAGGGAAAAGTGGGGAAGACTTTTTTCAGAAGGTAAGAAAGATATTTTAATTCTATAACATCAGTTGACTAGAAGAAAAATTATACCAATTGCTTATTCATGAGATCAACTAATTTAACTTAATGTGCAGTTTCCACTGTATTGATCAAATTTTTAAATATGTTTTTGTTATTTAATGAGTCTACTAACTGTCAGCTATGCATGGAATGTGATGAGAAATATATTCTTTGGTGTATGCCACTGTCATTCATGCACGACAACTTAATTATTCTTTAACTGAAAATGTCAAAATATGCATTATGAAAGTATATTTTGCTTAATAGCAGGGGGCGCATCCAGAAGATGTTGTGAAGTGGTCTTAAGGTTTTTATGTATATAGATAAACGCTATATCCTGCTATTGAAAAACCAACGTGAAACTTACTGTGATATCATTGAAAACATTGAGAAATGCAAAAACCTTTTAAGAAAGAAATGCACAATCCACAGAGTGATTCAATAAAGTTTGTGGTTAAACAGAGGCACGGAAGGACTGGAAAAAATAGTCCTGCAGCAGCTAAACTACAAAGAGAAACATAGTCAAGAGTAATGACTTTGAAATTACATTTGCAAAGCAACATTTTTCAACAATAGTGTGTAAAATATTATTTGAGTTATGTTAATGAAGATCTTGATACAGTATGCTGATAAAAATGATGCGCTGTTTTGTCTTTCTGTACTATAGAGAAAACAGTGTAAATTTTCATGCTGTATACCGAAATGCCTTGAAACTCCTTTTTGACTGGCTGTCCATTAAACAAGTAGTTTGCTGTGTTTTCCGTGTTTTCTTCATATTTATAAGTGGTACTTCAAAAAGGTCTCTCTTTAAATGTGAAAGAATGCTTTTCCTGCATGTAATTGTCAGATGCTTTGATGACGGTTGGTGGGGAGGAGTATGTATACTGCGAAAACGTTTTAGAAAGTATTTTATAGGAGTCTTCAGATTATGTTCCTCTTGACTGACAATGAGTGTTACTTTTCTGAATGTGGTGCTTGTGCTTAACTGTCCAATATTAGCATGCACAGAGGAGAACCTGTCAATAATTCCTCCTTAGGATTTTATCAAAATGCATGGGTTTTTTTTACTTGCTGAAACAAAGCTAAGCCATAGTAATGTATACTTTGTTCTACACATCATTGATTTTACAACACGGTGTTTTCTCACGCTTGTATAAATCTGCTCATAATTGTTGAAGCTGTGAACAAAATATTTCCTCTGTGTGGGACTGAGTGGCCTATGTATTTGACGTGGGTATTTGGATACTTGATTATTTACCATACATATGTACCTTACAATTACATAGTTATTAGTGTAATGGCAAAAAATACTGTTTTGAATTTAATAGGGAAGCGAAACGTCTTATAACTTCCAGCATGCGAATAAGAGTACGCTACTTATCCATATTGATAATAGATGTAGTGGCTGGTTTTGGCATTAATATATTGTCATATACATGCATAATTATTATATAGGCACAGTGTGTATGCTGCGATAGGTTAAAGCTGCTTCACTTGACTGGCATTCTTCTTACAGTCTCATCAACTCTACAGTTTAGATTACTGAAGTTTCTAAGTACATACACATGATACTACAGTTAATAAAAACAGATGGAAACTATCTTCTTTGTGAGTTCTCCTTTGTTAAAAATCTTTGGACAGTTGCTCATAGCTTACTCACCATCTCTGTCTGTGCTATTTCCTTTAATCAGGGTTAAGCTTTTTCCTTTCTCATGTGAAATGAATAAGGCAGAGTTTCTGGAGGTAAAATGAAAACTTTTTTCATGTGTTTCAGGTTGTGTAGTAAGGAAGACAGTGATTTGTAGCATTAGAAACACATTGCAAACTAAGGCAGCAAGATACTTTCAGAAACTTAATATGAATTCAAAACTATAGTAAATGCATTTTTTAAAATGATTTTGAAAATGAGACTTTCTTCAGGGCATTATTGGCAGGCTTTTGAGTGGAATAGGGAGGGGACATGCATCATTTAAGAGGCACCTCAAGAACTGAGAGGATAACTTATTTTACACGGTATTATTTATGCATTTTCTGACAAACTCTGCCCTCAATGTGCTGAAGTTATTGTTGGATGGAAGGGGCGTGTGAGGTGAAAAGTTTTCATATGAATGCTGAAATGACAGAAGTAACAAGGCAAAGATTCAAGAAGGTGATTCTGTATGTCAAAACGTGCAGACCAAGAGGGAGGAGAGAGGAGGCCCGTACTGGAGGGAGGGCGACAATGCTGACTTCTTACAGATGGCTCTGTAAGTGGCGGTTGGGTCTTGCTTGGTGGCTGGTCAACGGGGGACAATTCTTTATTAGCTTGCCCTCAGGAGGAACAGAAGTTGCTCATATGCTCTCTGAGCTGGGCTTGACGTCAGGGACCTAGCCTGGATTGTTGCACTACATATAGTATGCTCTAATAAATCTGTCATGCTTTTAAAGAAAGTTAAGTTAATGCAAGGGTTTGATGCTAAGTAGGCTTTTACTGGTCTTCAAACATGTAAGCAAGCAGTATTACTTTATTCGATTTTCATAATCAAGCACTCTTAGTGGATGTGAACTGCTCCTATCAACTTTTAACTTTTGAAGTTTAATAATGTCAAAATGCGTTATTTCACTGAGCATTTTAGCAGAAGCAAGCATGTGTTCAGCAGTTGCTGGTGGAGTTTCAGAATAAGCCCTAGTTCTTGGCTACAAGGGGCAAATTAAGCTAGTATTTCTGCTGTGTCATGACCGGGAAGATCAAGTAGTGAAGAACCCCTTTCTCTGCTCCTGAATTAAAGGGAAAAGTAGATAATGGTTTTTGGTAGTGTCACTTGAAAAAATCTGAAGACTTTAGCATACTTTCTTCTAATATTTCTAAATTTCAGTACTGCTTCAAAGGGGTGAAAACCTAACATAGTCTAATGTGGATTTTTCAAAACCACTGGGAACTGCTAATAATTTAGCAAGAAATAAGTTAGTAATTTGATAGTTTTTTCTCTAGACCTCTCCGATCTGCAGTTCAGTGACAGGTAATCTTAAATAAACATAGATTGGTTTGCTGTTGTGTTACATACTACTTATGTAAAAGATCCTTGTGGACTTGCTCTATATATTTTTGTCCTAATTTATTCCATGAGAGTAATACATAATATGAAGTTATTACTTGTTCTTGATCCAAAGCCCATTTTCAGTTGATGGTGGAATTTTTCCGTTGAGTTCCATAACATCTGGTTCACGCCTCATGGGCAAGCAAGGCCCTTCCCAGACAAAGCCAGGACATTGTTCCAAGGAACATATAATTTATGTAGCTCTATAGATATGCATGGCACTCTTATATAAAATGTAAGAAGGTGGTGGGTGTCTGCCCTGAAAAGTTCATAATCCAAAACAGATGAGGGTCAGCCGTGTGGACAGAGGGGAATTTAATGCATCATTTCTGTTGGCTTTTGGTTCTTGCATCATCAAGTATTTTTTTTCATTAACACTTGAAAATCTTAATGCTGATGATAACCTGTCATTCTGAAATTTCTCAGGTCAAAGGTGTACATCTAGCAGTATCATGGGACTGTCAACAGTATGGTGAGCGATAGGTGAAAGTTGTGGATTTAGTAGAAGTTGGGTGGAGTTCTTGGGCTAACGCGGGACTGCACGTGCAGAAGGTAGTGACTAGAGATGA
Source organism: Cariama cristata (assembly GCF_000690535.1). NCBI lineage: Eukaryota > Metazoa > Chordata > Aves > Cariamiformes > Cariamidae > Cariama > Cariama cristata. Next base: position 77,103 of record NW_009626189.1, on the reverse strand, counting down.
TGTACACGTGGTGCTCTGCCCCAGTGCTTGCCTCCATGTCAGATGTAAGCTGCTCATTTCAGCGTAATTCAGTATATACGTGTGTTAGTCATGGGCTTTTGGAGTATTTCTGAAGGAGTTCCTCAGCTCTTCCTTTTTTGGCTATCAAGAGTTTATTCACAGAATTTAGTTTCATGGAAAGCACAATATACTACCAGCCAGCTGTAACTTGTCGGTTTTCTTGTTTCTGAATGTTTGAGATTATTTAGGTTTTGTTTCTTTGTTTTTAATCAACGAGAAATGATGTTTGTACGAATATATTCATTTGCACAGTTGCAGATACTTAGGGTTTTTTAAGATATCACTGAATTTAGGCAAAATGTGTGTTTAAATGCTCGTGCTTCTCTTGACTGCAGATTCTGTTATTTCCTGAAGGGGATGTAATCATGTTTGAAAATGTGAAGATGCAAATGTTGCATGTGTTTACCAAAATCTTTTCTGTTAATTATTAGGAGCTTAGTGTAAAGGAAGACTAGGGATTTTTTTTCCTTTTTTTTTTTCCTGTCCTTACATGGGACATGCTTCATCTGTATGTTCTTATTTTATTAAATGAGTAGCACCTTAAAAGATACGGGGTCCATTTTGGAAGCAATATTTGGTGAAACGATCCTTTAAAATGAGTTGGTCTTCCAGTATAGATACTGGAAACAGTAGCAGTTAGAGATTTAAAAAACAACAACAACACAAACAAACAAAAAAGCCAAAAACAAAATGACAAAAATTGCAGGGATGTGAAGATGTGAAAAATAGGTATATCTAACTGCATCTTTAATCACCTTTCTGTTAAATTCCTCTTCTGTATGCAGTAGTTATTGATGAATGTACATTTGTTTAGGAGGCCTTGGCAGCAAAGGGCAGTGAGGAAGCTGCCTTAAGCCCTTTTTGTTTATCTAAGACAGTGGAAGGACTTGTTTTGCAACATCCTGTGTTTTCACTTGTTTGGAAAATGTTTGTTAGGTTGATCTGGGGCAAACCTTGTAACTTTTGCAAAATTCTTATGTGTGAATATATTGATACAGTGTTTATACATGAATGCCGTTGTAATTATAGATAGTATATACTGATACAAATAGATTTAACTTTAAAAAATTTTTTTTTTTCTGTCTGCAGTAGATCAGGCTGAAAGTTGGTTGGTCTTCCTTTTTAAGCTCTGAACATGAAACATGTAGGTAGAGCTTCACCTGTGAATGGCTTAGAGGATTTTCAGGCATAAAAAATATTAATCATTGACCTGAGACTAAGATATCTCAGGCTGATTATTATCCGTGTTGAGCAGTAAGTTCTTTCCATGTGTCTTCATCCATGACTTCTCTTGAACTGCCTATTTATAATTATGGTTTCCCTAAGGCAATACTCCCATTTCTGTTGGCAACCGCTCGGCTATCGGTTTCTTCCAGTGCTATTTATTGTTCTAGTGAGACATAGTTCATGGTGGTTATACATTATCATGGGTTTTGTCTCTTTCAACCACAGGAGCAGTTTTGAACTGCAGAAACTGGTTCTACACCTTCCACTTCTTCTGGGTAGAAATCAGTTTCTACATTAGCATTAAAATAACCGCTTGATGTAGAGTTTGGCTCATAGCACGTGACAAGGATATATTAAGGCCATACATTTCCAGAACTTGCTTGAAACGCCTGGCTGTGCTAGGCTGTGATGGGAATGCTGGCATGTGCTTCTAGCTGACATTGAGCTTCCTCTCATTTAGCTTCCCCGGGAAGAGGAAGCAACTGCTCAGAAAGGGTGGTATGGATTAGAGAGTTGAAAGAATGTCAGTGGTAGTCAACGTTTTCAGGAAATCTTGAGACTGAGAAGTTTGTCTCCCTCTTGGCAAAACCACACCCAGTGGAAAGAAGGAGACTGTTTAGATTGGATCAGTTTCTCCAGAAAGGTAAATCAAGAATGCTTACTTAACTTTTTGCTTAGTTCAGGCAGAGCTAAGTGGTGGGAAGACTTCATTCTTGTGGAAAACTGCATTCATCACGTCTCTAGTATAGCAATCATTCTGTTAAGGGAATGGAGTAATTACATGGGTTTTGTTCTTTGTGTTGTTTTTTTTTCATCTTTAGTTTCTTCTGTGTTGCTTCTGATATAATGGGTACAATCTTGAGAGTTTACCTGTAATATGAAAATGCTTTCTGGGCCTAATCCTTGAAGTACCCACTGCAGATAAGAGTCCTAAAACACCAGCTGTCCTTACTGAGTTGCTTATGAAAAATTCCTTGGCCAGAAACAGTAGGGATTCTGATCCCATAGTAGTATACAGAGTGACTCTCTACATCACTGCTTGGAGCTTGGTCTGAGTTCCAAGCGAATCAGAATTTTAATTGATGATGAAGTTCCATTTTGTGCCACCTTATTGCTACACTTAACATTTTGTGCAAGACCTTGAATTGTAAAGCAACTGAGAAGGAGCAATTGTCACCATTGTCACCACAGTGTTGATTGAGATGTGTAATCCTTTTCACTCTGAAAGTTAAATTCTCTCTTAAAATAGAGGAGGGATTTTTATCTTCAGAAATACTTGTACTCTTTCATTTCCCCCTGAAAAAGAAATGAGGAAAGAGGAGGTGAGTATGAGAATGTTACAAATTAATAGTATACACTGGGTTCCTGATTTGTAGGGAGGAGATTTGCTGCTTCTGCTTTTGGAGAGAAGAGTTGGCTGCATATATTGGCGTTTCCAACGATGTGCTCTGGGGTCTTCAGTGTTAAGTAGTTTTTTTGTTAGATAAATTTCCCCATTTTCCTATTACTTGTATAGAATTTATTAACACTGTACACACAGATACATTTTGACCTTACTTTTTGCATGCTTAGATAATCCCTTTATATTTTTCTACTATACTTTAAGTCATTTATTTAAAATAAGAGTATTTTCTGTGAGCTTTGATTAATAGTTCCATTGAGGATAAACAAAACATTCAAGTTGAGTAAAAGAAGGATTTTAATGTTTCTCTGTAGGTAAGGGCATTTGATAGATCAGAGTTTTCTTCTCACTTAACTTTATTTGCTGTATCTGTAAATTAAGTACAAAGTTCTATGTGTGTTACTGTTGCAGAGGGTTCACTTGGTACAGTTTTTAGATGCAGCAGCTATACTGCAATACTTGCTTGCTTAAACAAGACCCTTATTTTAAGAGTGATCTTTCCCAGTTCATTTCAGGTAAAGTGAAGATTAAAAAAAGATGTAGTATGTGTGCATGCATGCATGTGCTCTCTTCCCTTCTAAACTAAAAATGCCTTAATGGAAAAGGAAACAATATAAATTCCAAAGCCATATCCACACAGGTAGCTTTCCTCAGTTCTCTCTGCTGATTTACAGCTTTTATTTATAGCCTGAAAATTTGAGTTGTAAAGCTGATGTTGTTTACTCTGATGCCTTTATTGTCTTTACATATAATCTGTTAATGAGGTTTTTTGAAGTATTATCAGCTGATACCCATTGATCAAAATGATGAATAAATGAATACATTGTCTGTGATGTTAATCTTGTCCTCTAATTTTAGCTTCAGTGCCTCTTCATCCTGTACATGCTTGCCTTTATTCTTGATAAGGTCATTAGGAATAGCTGTGAATACCTAGTGAAGATGGTAATTTAGTCTGGGCTAGGATATAGTCCTTAACAACAAACAGCCTGCCTGCTTCTTTGTGGAAATCTCAAAGTCCTTACATGCAGGCCACAAAATTCTAGGTCATGAGAAGTTGAAAGAAAACATGTTAGTATTTTGCTTAGTTTGACATGAAGCTGTGTAGAAGTATGCAAATGAGAAACAGACAGGTTTTCCTTCTGTTGCCTTTTTATACCTTGATCTAGATTAGTCAGAAAATTTGGAAACAATTTAATTTTTTTTGAATAAAGTTACTTTGGCGTTTAATAAAATGAACTTAAAATAAAAATCAGTTTAACAAAGATGGACAAATTAGTATGTGAAGATTAAATTCTGGCAGAAATAAACCAAATAATTTTGTGGAAGCATGAAAAAAACCATGTATGGCAGTATTGAACCTTACCCATACAGGTTATCCCATATAATAGTTTCTAAGATAACTTAAATATTACCCTTCTCAAAGGCAGATAAAATTAGGGGAGAAGGACTAGCCAAGTAGTCTCATACAGATACTTTTCTAAAAATGTATTCGGTGTTTCTGACAGAATATAAAATAGGAAAATCAGGTACCCCTACCCTACAAGAGACACATGCAGTCATCTCCTTGCCCTTGCGAAGGCACTTTTTTGATAATGCTCCTTCCTGTACAGATACTTACGCAACTGGGGCTCGATCCTTGTCCTCCCTATCCATCATTTTGTTGTATATTTTTAAGTAGTTTACACTTACATGAAAATTATTAGTATCGGCAATCTAAATTAAGAACAAAATTATTAAAGGATTTCCTATGTTTCATAGTTTGAATTGTCACTGTGCTGCCCCTCTGCATAGGAGATGTTTTTTTTGCCGCACAGGAACACAAACTGCAAACTCTAAACGGTGTTTTAGTCTGGAACGTGTGAGTGCCTTGGGGCCATCTGCTCCTGCTCAGAAATAGCCCCTCGCCTTTACCTCCAGAAAGGTGGCTTTAATACTGTGGAGTCAGATGCACTGTACTGCCTTCTTTTTAGAGTAGTAGTTGTAATATAAACAGTGAATTCTAGTTTTGAATTTCATATGTAGACCACCTCAGGGAGATGGGGGGAACCACCACAACAGAGCTTGGGATAGGAATCCATTGCAATACCCAAAATGTAGGTCAGACTTGTGGAAGAGGTACGTATTTGTGCTGAGCTTTGGGCTAAGTTTTGTCATCTCCTCTTTTTTAACTTCTTACATGCCCCATATTTCCTCACCAAACCCAGTAGTCCTTGATGCTGTCCCGTTGATGTGTTCTGGCTCTGGCATCCCAAGCACTTACTCTGGCCTCACCAGTTTTAGAGGCTGAATTCATACTGTTGGTTCCTGGGTAAATTTATGTGATTCCTTTTCGTCTTGTTCTTCCTTCCCATCCTTGTTCTTCCCCTGCTTTCTCCTCCCCCAACCCCCAAAAAACAACAAACCATTAAATATAATACTCCTCCTGGTTCCAGCTGTACCCATCGCTCTGTTCTTGCTGCCAAAACTCATGTTCAGGGATTAGTCATCCTCTTGTATACTGCTGCTCCACCACTTCTACATTAGAAGAAATAAGTATCAGCCGATCTAGAATTTTACTTGTCTACTGTGACTCTTCAGCTCAGGTCCTCTCCTGCTTGTATAGAAATATTTAATTTTTTAAAAACTTTCTTGCAAATGGTAGTCCATGTTTTAAATACACTGTAGACTTGTTTATATTGCTGTAAATGCATACATGCTGAGGGAGCCATGCTACTGCAACTTCTCTGAAAGCAGAAGATGCAAGATGACCATTTTATGTCTCTGAAACAAAATATTCAGAGAGTGGCAAAATTTGTGCACGTTTGTTTTTACTAGGCAGCCTGAGGTCCCATTTTAAAATTGTTGCATGTCACTATTTCGTTAATACTGAATTAGACAGTACATGTAATGGTTTCATTTTCTAAAATGAAATGCTCAGTTGGATGTTAAAAAATTTTAATGAAGGAAATCTGCAATACTGAATTTTAGCTTTTTCTTGTGAGAGTTAGTAAATTGGATAACTAATCCCTTTGCCCTGGTACTCTTGACTTGTTAATTACAAGCAGATTTGGCGTCAAAACTATGACTGTTCAGTGTTGAACGTATTTTGTCTGTGTCTCTTCTTGGAAAGAAAAATGTTTTTGTTGTCAAAATTAAAATAAAATTGCTGATCAGCTGGAACTCCAAACTTCTAAGTATTCTGTGCACAGCCCCAGCTTTCATTATAGTTCTTAAAGCTGTGTTCAGAATGCAAGCTTATGCTTTCCATATTCAGTTTGATTTAGAAATACTTGTTGAGTTGCCTGTTCACTTTTTGTGGCTACTTTGTTGAGTTAGAGCAGTTGGAGCACTTGATTTATGAAAACAGGATGTTTTAGCAGAAAGTGTTGGTATCAAATGCGGCTTCTGTGCATTTGTAAATGATGGTGGGTAAGGACCTGTATCTATCTTAAAACGCTTATTCATGTCTACTAACAAGGCATTTTACAGATATTACTGAGATTAAGACAAGACGGCACTACATGTCAGTTTTATATTAACCAATTTCACTACTTAAGGCTGTTCTAGGTGTAAAGGAAGATTAACAGGCACAAAATGAGGATGATGTTTATCTTGTGGTAAGATCAATGTGATCAGACCATTCTGATATCTCTTACAGTATTTTCAGTTAACTACTGAATTAATTTTGTATCCTGAAGAATATTTTAGGTAATATTTGGAAGAACAAATTCTTAAAAATCTGTATCAGATGATCGATGACATCATGTAAAGTTCCATCATGTTTTGATCTCCGTTTTGTAAGAAACCTGGCTTTGGAGTGGTTTTGATGCCTTAAAAAAAATAATCTGACTTGTTACAGCCTTTGTTTTTAAAGCTCACTTTATCATTCAACGCCATACTCACAAAGCTTTCACAGTTATTTTGTCCTAAGCTTGTTCAACTAGCATTGTGATTTAAGCTCACTGCTGAAGTATTTTCCCTTTTATCCTTTAAACAGTGTGCTCCTTGTGAATAATTAAGCAGTTAAAATGTACCTATGGAAGAGCAAAAAGATACGCAGTAGAGTTCAGGAATCAGTTGTGCTGGGCGAAGTCAGGGTGGGTGTTGATGGCAGGAATCTTTATTTCTACCTGCAGAGCTCAGTAGAGTATCAACATGATGCTTCGCTTGCTTTCTGCACCCACAACAGCAACTACTTGACTGTTTTGGATCTGCAAAAAGACAGTTTTACTGTCATAAAAACTAACAGTCTTCCCATTAATATTCCATGTTTATGGAAAAACATATTTGTCAAATTTTGAAAGGCTATTACCATGGTACTGTTTTTTCTTTTATTATTCATATTCCTGTGTTTCATTTTTTTTCTTTGCTGTCTTGCACAGTAACTTTCATCTTTGTCTTTTGTAAAATTAATGGAATATATTTTCTTGAGGACTGGGGAAAAATGGTTCTCAGAAAACAGTCCCATTAAAAGTGGGGATGGAGGCAGTGATGTAACAATAATCAGTCACCTTCCCTTCATCAGCTGTGTATGAAATATTTCTTGAGTACGAGTTAACCTTACTTAGCAAGCTATGGTAATCCATAAAGAATTGCTGTGTTTTCTTTAACTTGGTGGAGATTCAACTTCAAAACAAGATTATCAAACATCTACTTAGAGAATTTCTATTGTCACGACCTTTATGTAGATAATACTTTTTCTAATCCTCACTGTCCTTCCCTGTCCTTGTCCTACCTTCACAGCTGGGATTTTCTCCACTGCAGCAATTTTTAACTGTACACTATTACACTGGGTAGCACTTGTTTCTTAGTAATACATGTTGGGGGTTGTTCCTGACTCCATGCACCTTATAGTTCTTGTCAGGGAAGAAAGGGATCGGTGCTATGTTAAAGTGGAGATTTGGAACCATCTTGAGCTTGCAGTTGCCTCTGAAGTTCCAGATAGTCATGTTGCCAATAATAATTCTTTAGAAGTGCCCTTATACTTGCTGCTCCAGAATATAAATGAACAGTGTTTATCATGCTTTTCCAGTCCTTACCCAATATCTGCTTGATGGAGAACTTGATCCTTGCAATTTGGGATTTTGTTTGGGGGTTTTTTTTGTCTACATTTTGTCTCATATGTCAATGTGGTTTTGTTCTTTTTCTAATTCACAGTAGTTTACATTTCTTTCCCCACTTGCTTTTTCCCTTGTTACATTAGCATCAAACTTTTTTCGATTTTAAACTTCATACTACTTGGAAAAATTGCATCTTATTTGGTCATACCTTTATTTTGCTGGAAGCTGATTTTGTACTGAGAAATGCCCTCTGAGATATGTAAACGTAGGTTTGAGAATGACATGAAGAGTGACTTTAATAGGGAATTTAGTTTGGGCCCACTCTTGATTATATGCTTTGTGGTAGCTTTTTTTTGTCTGCACACAGAGGCAGTTTCAGAGTAAAAACCAAGGTGTGGAAGGATATCGTTATTTTTTGCTGTAGTGTCCTTTTTTGCTTTGTCACTTAACCTGCTGGGGGAGTAAGACCTGCCCCCAGTACCCAAGAGGGAACTGGATCACATTTTAGAAGGGTTAGTTAAGGCAGAAGAATCACTGCTCAGTTCTCTCCCCTGCTTTTCATCCACCTCTGTTTTATGCTGCCTCAGAGGCAATAATGATTTTTATTTTCATGGATATGGTCACCTGTAGTTATTCAACTTAATTTTCTTTTATATAATTCACCCAACTGATCTGCTAAAACACTTCATGCAGGATGTTCAGCTTTCAGTGTTTGTCACCAGGCTCCTGGACAGGATTTGCAGTCTGCTTACAAGAAATGGAGCATAGTCTCTGAAATATTCCAAGTGGCAAAGAAGTCAAGTGCTCTCTGAGGATCTGCGTTGTTTGATAGTTGAAAATAAGGTACTGTTGCAGTACTGCAAATACTTACGTGTAAGTGTCTAGTGCCCTTGATGTTTTTGATCTAAACCTAGGCATTTCTGTTTGTTTTTAACCTGCACAGAGGAAGACCTTGGAAAACTCTTACAAGACAAAAACTCAGTTGTTCAAAACATGATGTGGACAGATAAATTAAAAACCACCCGTGGGCATACAATTTCACTGCTTTCTAAGGTTTTTAATAGCAGGAAAATTTCAGGGTATCTACAAAACCTAGTATTGGGTATTTAAAAAATAAGAAAAATTTTCTTACAGACAGATTAGGATAAACGTAGTTTAAATGTGTTTACAAGATTTTCAACATCTGTGCTTATTCATTGTCCAAGTACTCTACATGTTAAAATGGTGTATATATATCTTCTGTTGTATTAGGCATGGTTAAACTGAGGAACGTAATTCCTCACACTGAAAGAGAGGATGGGTGGGGTTTTTTTCCCATTGATGAAATAACAAACTGAAATGAGCTCGTTGTTGAGCTGAAGTTGAGAAAACCAATTTTAGAAACCCACTGGTAGATGCAGGTTCCTTTCTTCCCGTTCTTCCTTTCACTGTGAATAAGAACTAAGGCAGAAATGGCCAAGATGCAGAAATGTCAAAGGTGGGAAGATCAGAAATAGATAACAGTACTGACTATAAAGAATAATACTTTCATTTAATGGGCTTGTTTTAAATGAAGAAAGGTCTGTTTGAGATATTGTTCTTTTTCATCTACTGTGTGTAAAATACTTCCTTTGAATTTTGAAATGCTCGTGGGCTTTTGGGGAGTTTTGGTTGATTGGTTTTTTGCATTCCAGTTTCCATCCAAAATCAGCTAAAGAAAAATTACAATGTAGGAAAAAATAATTTCTTGCCGTCTTAATGTAAAAACTCCCCAAAGTGCTGAAACTATAAATTTTTTTCAAGCTGGAATATAAGGAAGCCAAATGCTTTTCTTCCAGCTGCCTTACAGCTAGATGTTTTTTTTCTTGAAGGCCCAATGATTTACAACTAGAGCCATTTTTTTCAGGGTCATGGCACAGTCTTATTTGTTTTGTTGGTATCTTCCAGTATCTTGTGTCATCTTCTGTATGTACTCCACTGAGAATAGCTTACATATTTTGGCTATGTAAACACTGCAGTTTCTCTTGGGGAAAGGGGAGGAAGGGAAGATGTAGATAGATAATTTCTTCGGATTTCCCTCATTTTGAGAAGAAGCATGAGATTTACTATGGGATTAAATCTTGCTGCCAAATATGCCTGCTGTCTTTGGTCAGTTGATCCCCTCAAGGCAAGGAGAGTACTGATTAGTATAAACCCTATCACTTTATATGAAAAGAAGTCTAAGCAGAGGTGCTATTCTGCAGAGATTGTGAACTCTGATTCATTCATCCCTAGGCTGAATTTCCTCTACATGTTTTCTGACTAAAGTATTTGTACAGTTAAAATACATGTATTATATCTATATTACTTGTAAAGGGAGTTCTGTTTTCTGTTTTGTTCATTTGAGAGCAGTACTGCTGTTTTCAGGGTATGTGGCATAACACCGAGTTTTCACTAATAAAACTGTTCCATTGCAACATGCAGTTAAAGTTTTTATGGAATGAATCCAAATTTGTTTCAGGAAAAAAAATAAAATCCTAGCACTTAAAACTGCCTGGGTTAAAATGGTAAAGCAGAACTAAAAGTTGATGTTTCTTGTTTCCTAGAGCTTTGTGACACTCCTGGTGTTACAAAAAAATACAATACATAAATAATAAAATAAATACAATAAATAATTTAAAAAGCTATCAATATAGTTTAAACTCTTCTTAAGGGTTCCTGTGAAAACCCAGTTTCTCAAATAAAACCAGAAGTTGCTTTCCATTGCAAACCTTTTTAGGCAGGTAAAATTCTCAAATTGTTTTACAGGCAAGATAAATTTTTTTCACTGCTGAAAAAATAAGTGCTGCAGCAAAAACTATTTTATTTTTTCGTATAAAATGAGTGGTTTTCAAAATTGTGGAAAAGATGATTATTGCAATCAGCATGGAATTTATCATAAAGTTTACTGCTTGAAGTTGAAAGCCAGCACATATTCTGAGCATTTTTCTACTTCAATAAATGCGCTTCATTTAAATGCATCCAGACTTTTTTTTGCCTAACTGCCTGAGATAGGAGGTAAACTTGTCTTTGTAGTGACCAGAGTCGTCTTTTTGGTCTAATGTGGTAATTTTTTGCATTGCATTGTCCAAAGAGCTTAAGGATATTAGATGGCCAAATCTCAGTGGCTGGCAGTCAGACTTCTTTTCCTTTGAAGATCTCGTATGCATCTTTCTCGTACATCCCCATAATGTGTGCATCTCTGAAGTTGTGGGCTTTCATTTTGTTTTGGTTTAGGATGAGAAATGTGGAGGATTTAATTTCTCGAAGACAGAAGGCTCCAAACTTTATTGAGAGGGTAGAGGACTGATGGGATGTAACACTTGTCTTTGATTGACATTCATTCACTTCTCTTCTGTCTCATCTGTTGTGGTTACTTTTATGTAGGATATTCTTTAACTCAATCCTGCACCATTCTTTGTGTTAGCATCTTGCTTCTTTTAGCTAATGCCTCCCTATTTTCTGTGTATTTCATCGCCTGTTGCACGATTAAGAATAATCCTGGCTCGAAGCCCTCTATCAGACACAAGTGAATTCTTTGAAATAGCTTTTTTCACATCTGGATTGGAAAATTGTGAAAAGTATGTGTATGTTGCTGATAAAGTTTCACCCTCCTGGAAATGTCTTATTTCAGCTGTAACTTATTATCCAATAGTTGCTGAAACCAAAAATATACTATAATGAAGTCTGGCTGGCACTTTCAGTTTTTCCACATGGTGTACTCATCTGGAAGTTGTGATGTCCTAGGGATTTGGATGTAGAAGATAAGAACTATTAGTGAAGTCTACCTTTAGTTCTGTATTATACTATTATGGAGAACTTGTTGGTATCATAGCTGTTTTCTTAATGCATTCATTTTTTTCCTGGAAGTGGCTTTACTAATTATTTTGGAATGTTAATTTTTTTTGTTATTGCTTATGCTTGTTGCAGATGACTAGAAGTATTAAAATGTACTGTTTTGCTTAATTCCCCCCAACTCGGGTGAGCTGGCTTTTTTGGACAGTGTCTGCTTTTTGTGTATTGTAATTCTCATTTGTATCAGGAATCGAAAGAATACAAATTTTTTTTTAGTTCTTCTAAGGAAATTGAACAAATGTACCTTATGGAGGAGGAACCAGACCCTGAGAGTTGCCATCTGAAAAGCTCTTTCCTTTTCCTTTCCTACCTATTCCCTCCTTACAGCAATCAAATATTCTTTCAGTTCTTCTGATTTAGGGTGTTTTCTACTTTACAGCCTAAGTTTACAGTTAGCACTTGTTTACTTTTTACCACCATATGCATTAAATAATCTTCTTAATGTTTATTACCGCCCTATGTATGTTTACATAGACTCACTCTCTAAAATAGCGTGACCCAGCAGATGAAGGGAAGTGGTTATTCCTGTCTACTCAGTTACTGTGAGGCTGGGTATGGAGTACTTTGTCCAGTTATGTCCCCCTCAGCCCAAGAAAGATCCTGACAAGCGGGAGCGACTCCAGTGGATGATCATCAGGTTAATCGGGGGCCTGGAGCAGTTGATGTACAAAACAAAGCTGACAGCGGGGTTTGTTCAGCGTGGAGGAAGTGAGGTAAAAGAGGGATCTAATAGCAATGTTCAGCTACTCTATGGGTGTGGTTAGAAGGTAGACTGAGTCAGGCTTCTGAAAGTGCACAGGTAACAACAGCCAAAGGTTGAGCAAAGGAAAAATCAACCAGGTATGAGAAAACAATGTCTCAGTAAAGGTGGCCCCACACTGGAATAAGTGTGCAGAGAGGCTGTAGAATCTCCTTCCTTTGAGGTAATGAGAGCTTGATGGGCAAGGCCCTGAGCAACCTGACCGAACTTTGCATTTGGCCCCACTGTGAGCGTGAGATTGGACTTCAGTGACTTCCAGAGGTCCCTTTCTTCCAAACTTGTTCTGTGATTCCAGGACCCCTTCTAACTGACATTAGTCGAGCTAAGCAAACTGATCACTCTTAATCTCTTTTATAATAAGCTACTAAAATTTTCAAAGGACTGAGGACCCTTTTGTTTTTTGCTGTACAAGATCTCGTCCATGTGTGAACAGAACTGGACAATTTGTTCCAGGTGAAAATTCATCAGGGCCTTCTGTAGTCAACACCTCTATTAAAAAATGCCCTGTCTGATGCAGCCTAGCATGATATTTAATAGATGCATTTTCTTGGCATCCTACAACCATCTTGTCATGGACTGATATGGGCAGATCATTCTCATTTCTTCAGGTCCTCATGGTGAAGAGGTACTCCCTTCTTGCTCATGATTATCAGATACTCTGTCTCAAGTGTGATGAGAGGTATGATCTCATCATACTTATTTATGAGATCTCAATGTTAAAGAAAAGTTCTGTAGTCTCAGTAGACATGCCCAGCATTTCTTAGAACTGAATTTCATTTCATAGATATGAAGTCTTTGGTGTCATTCAGTTCCTTCTCCTGTATTACTACTAAATGTGTTCGTGATGCACTGTAACTCTGTGCCAGTATTGATTTTCAGTATAATATGCCTATGGCCAGTGGATTTATTCACTAAACAAAGGCATCAACAGAATGAGAGTCCACATTGAGCCAAATGACTACATGGATTTCAAAGTATCAGTGTGTGCATAGGGCTTTTTCCTGTTGGCTAGCTGGAGATTTACACATAGGTTGCACACTGTGTTGTAATAAATGCTGTCAAATATCTTCTCTGAACTGCTAAACCAAGGAGTAAAATTTTTGAAGTCTGGATAGGCTGACAATAAAAAGTTGCTTTCAGATAAAGGTGAGGCAAAAAAAAAAAAAACAGCCTAAGGCAAACCGGTGTATCTTGACTTATGGAAACTCAAAAGGACTTGATTTAAATTTGATAGGCTTTACTTAGAAGCCATTTTAAGATACCTAAAGAAATATTCTTATTGAATTGTAAAGCTTTGAAATTCCTTCTGAGATGGACCTTGGGCATGCTAATAGCTAGTAGTGGTCATTTGAACTTCATGGAAACTGTTGAACATCTTGGTTTGCTCTTTGGATTTCTTTTGAATGATCAGAACTCAGCTCCACCTATCACCAGACAAAAATTCTTCTCAAGTACATCAGAAAAGTAGTTAACAACTTATGCTATTTATAAGTAATAATAATCAACAAATTTAAAAATGGTAAACAATCTTTTCCAAAAGTGAACTTTTGACTTTAAGTTTTTATTGTTCTCCTACAATTTTTCATAAATGCTTTCTTTTTAACAGATTATGGAAGAAACAAATACACAGATTGCTTGGCCATCAAAGTTGAAGATTGGAGCAAAATCGAAAAAAGGTATTTTGTTTTGTTCTTTTTATGGGGTGGGATTAGTTGTTAGAGTAGTAAAACCACAGAATGAACAATTCTGTCTTGAGAGTCGTCATGTCAATACTGGACACCTGAAATATTTTCATTTCAGTCTACTGTTTTTCTAAGAATTTCTTGTTGAAGTTGTCTCAGCTTTGTATAGGTATCTGATGTACAAACCCATTTTAAGTAGCTTGCAGTTCTGTAAGTACTTTATTAGCAATACTATTGTATTTACTGTCTCTTACCTGTGTGCTTTCTTCTTTATAATTCTACGTATAATCTGAACGATTTCTTTATTTTACAGCAGCCAAAGTCAGTTAGTCTTTCTGGTAACATTGTAGATTAGTGGGTGTTCTGTGGGGGTTTTTGTTTGTTTCTATGGGGTACAAAGATCTGTGTTAGTCTGTCTCAGTTAGAACAATAGATGCTCATTGTGTCCCTGACGGAGACAGTCTGCATGCTTTTTTGGTTTCTTTAAGAAACCTAAGAGGAGATTTTTCTTTGTAATGGCCAGTATTATGTGTTTTAAGTTACGCTTCTTTTGGAATTACAGCCTATTAATGTTAACCAAGTATACAATCTGGAACGTCTCTTTTTTTTAAATAAGTCTTCCAGTTCTGTTCTTAAAGAATCATAGCTGTGACTGAATGAAAGTAGTACTTAACTCCTTTTTGACAGGAAAAATGAAATTGGGAGTGACTTTTGACAATGAATGTATTTCTGTTCAGGCTGATACGTACTAAAAAACCCAAGAAATTAGAGTTCAAGTAATTTCTCTGTATATCGTATTTAGTACATATAGGTGGAGGTGTGGGCTAACAACCTTTGTACATGAAGGTCTCATGGGAAGAAAAATAATCTCTTTAGATAGGTGCAGGATTAATAATATTTTTATGGTATAAAGTGAGATTCAGTCTCTGAGGTATTTTCCCACATGGTATTGGAAGCACAAATTGATTAAATCCCCCTCCTGCATGGAAAAAAGAATCTCACTTGACAGGGGAAAAGCGAGGAAGGAATTCAGACTGGAAAAAATGCAGGTGTCATGTGTTTGCATATATTTGTATGTGGAAAGAATGTTTATAGTACTGTGAGAGTGACAATGTCTCTCTGCAAACCTGTGCTCTCCCTGTGTTCCCTGCATACTTTCTACCTGAGGTGCTATGAACTGATACACAGGTAAAGCTCCTCAGGAAACTGAGGCGGGAGAGTTTGTTTTTCCTTTGAGGGGAGAAAAGAAGAAATAAAGCAGTACCTGTACTTGTTTTCTTTCAAATTTAAATGAGCCTAGTTCTGAAGATGAAAAGTGTGGATGAAAGGCCATGAAAAGAAGGGTAAGAGAGGTGGCTGACTGGGATTCTGGATTGATACTTAGAGATGCAGCTTTATATGTAGATTAATTTGACTTCTTCATTAGTATTCTCAAAGAGATGATACTTTTAAATTTGTAGTGAAGCTCTATCGGTATATGGAATGAATTTGAGTACCAGGGGAAATAAACCAGCTAGAATTTATGAGCCAATAATAAAAGTAAAAATCGAGAGGGGGAAGAACACAATACAGCTGGGCATATTGAGTGCATCTGCAGTGGCAATGATTAACCTGGAAAGTATGCCAAAGAAACTTTAGATAGTGATGCGCTGCAAACTAGGCATTTTAGCAATATGCTGTACTATATTAAAAAAAAAAGTTTCAAATGCCTGTGGACTGCAGCATGACTCTAGAGTTACTACTGCTCCTCCTCTCTGGATGGCTTTGGTCTGGGAAGTTGTGTGTACACATACACACTTAAGACAGTAAATTACAATATGTGTACGAAGAACCTCTTAACCTAGAGGTTCCTATTTCTTGTGAAATAAAGTGTAGTTTATATATTCTGTTTACACTTGGTATCAATTGTTTGCAATTCTGTACCTTTCCATTTGCAGCCACAGCAGCTGTTTATATAGGGGAAATATTCTAAGTGTTTAACATACTCTAGCTTCAGTTAATGACACTTTGTGATTGAGACAAGAGTCTGCAACAAATAACTGGCCAGCTCTCTGGGGACTTGAATTCTTTCCCTGTTCCTTGGCTGGGAACGGCATGCCTGGTAGGCAGTCATTCGGCGACGGAGGAGCAGTTACAGATGGATAGTCTTGGAACCCAGACATACACTGCACCTTATCATAATCAAATGACGCCAGATTTTTTTCATATAATTTTACAGTATAATTTTCCTGCGGTTTCAGTAGCTTCACATTTTGTGGACGTATGTTATGGCCTTTGGTCATTCACAGCTTTCCTCCCAAAATAGGAGGGGAGAAACAATCATTAGGCAGACATCTCTAGCTGTGCTGGTGTTTCCGTCATGTTGTTCAGTCTGTCATGAAATGTTTAGAGCTTAATGTAGTGTTCTTCTCACTGCTGTTGTAAGTTCTTTAATTTGAAATCATCGATACTAAATCAATATGGGCAGAGTACATATTTTCTTTCTAATTACAACACATAAGTATTGAAATTTGCAGACAAGGTGTGCATAATAAGGTTCAGCACAGATCTGAAGATTAAGTTCTGTACAAGACCCGGTATCTTGTGGGAAAAAAAACCTGTGGTGAAGCTGAAGAACTAAGAGCAGATGACCTGCAAGTTACTAAATTTTCTTTTCTGTGTCATATGGATTACAACTTGTAAATTGATGATTGCAAAATACTATATATTTAGTATCATAATGGTAATTCATTGACTCAAACTTGATAAATATTTTCTGATTTTTTTGAATTGCAAAAGACTAGTGTTTGGATTTAGCATATGCAGAATTTAAAGAAATTGCTAATTAAAATTCATTGTTTAATGTTAAATTGTTAAAATAGCTCTTTGCAAAGGCTAGAATTAAAAAAAATCAATTATCAACTCTCAACAGTTTCATAAAGAGCAAACCAGGAATTTCCTGGCTTTAATGAACACCAGATGCTGCAGTCTTGCTCTAGTGATGAGGGGTGATGAGGGTTAAAGTATTTTGAAATGTATGTTTAGAAAACAAACAGATATAAATCTTCCAGTAGCAACTTTAAGCAAGCCATTTGTTCAGGTTGACAAAGAGATCCCATAACATTAAGGCTTCAGAGAGGGAAGTAAAACAATTTAAAGCTCTTCTGTAATGACTGATTCCTGTCCAGCAGTAATGAAACACTTGACACTGGCATGGACTGCTCTGCTTTGCATGGATGCTGAAGAGTTCAGTGCATACCGAAACCGCATGTTCTGGAGGTTTCAGATCTTCCGTAGTCCAGTGAATTAAAGATCAAACTGAGAGACAGTAACTTTTCTATCCATTCCCCTTTTGCTCTCAATGCATTTTTTCACTCTGTTATGGTTACTGTTCCTTAGGAATGCTATTAATTGTCTTTTTAAAGATTTATTCAGTTTAAAGTAGATTGCAAAATCCTAAATGGTCGGATGCTGTAGTTGTACAAACACTTTCAAAGCAGGTGTAGGCTAACATTTTTTTTCCCCTCCCTTCCCAAAATACTGACCTGTTCTGTTCTCCTGTTCTTGTGGTCCAGCCCTTTCTGTTGTGCTGTCACTAGTGCTTATATTGTCACACAGGAGACCAGGCTGGCTTAAAACTTACCATGGATAACTTTTACTATTGGAGAGTGGGGTTTTTTTTGAGTATTTGCTAGCTGATTTAACCCTAGCTGGTTTAAACCAAACTGTATCCTCAGTCTAGTTCACCATATGGCTGCATGAATCTGTAATGCTTAATGCATTGGGAGCAGGTGAATGTCCTGTTATTCAGCAGCAGTGCTTGTTGATGGTAGTTTAAGGTGCTCTTTAGGAGATGAGTGTATATGAGTTTAGATTTTACCCATATTCCTTAATCTTTTTCTTTCCTTCCTTTAATTTCCACCTGCCTCCATGCTGGTGCATGCCTTTGTATTTCAACAGCCATAAAGAAGTTATGGGGATATGTATGTGCTCAGAATACAGACAGCCTTGAAATAGCATTTGGGTAACTACCAGCATAAGAATCATTTCAACTCCTGGAAACTTAGTGGCTCTAGACAGGAATTTGTTCAGAGAGTTGGAGCAGTGAAAATTTGGGGAGTTTAAAAGAAAGGGTATGGGGAAATGCAAAATAAATTGAGCTTACAGAGCAGGGATAACTCTGGGTCTCTTTCACAGTTCACTTTGAAAAAGGGGTGCTTTTACTGAAATTCTGTTGCTCTTTGTTTTTCCCATTCTTCCCATATTTTAATTCCTCTTCCACTTTTTCCACATTACAATCTCCAGCTCTTCTTTACCCATGTCATCTGTTGAAGTCACCCACTCATTTTCTTTCTTTCTTGAGCTGCTCTTATTTCATTTCACCTATTCTTTCATTTGCTGTGTCAGGTTTTGAGGTTTATTGGGGTTTTGTTTGTTTGCTTTTGTTCATGTTTTTTTCTGTTTTTCTCCTCTTATTACTGATGCATTTTAAGTTGGTTAAGGGAAAAAAAAACCTCTAGTCCGTGTTCTGTTTGTGTACTTATTTTTTTCCTCACCTGATTTTTCTTTATTTTTTTCATCTTCTGTTTCAAAAATCAAGCTTCAGTACCTTTTGTTTTAGTTTAAATTAGTTTCTATTATCAAAACATTAGCTACATGCTATTTTTCATTAGCATATCTCAAAGGCAAGTCAAGTACATAGCATGTCAAATTCATATCTAAGGAGAATGGCAGGAGGGGAGGAAGCATAGTGCCACTGAAGACATTAGAAGGAAGACAGCAATAACTAGCAGTGGGCACTGCTGGCATTCATTCCCTGGAAAATCTGTTTCATACTTTTTCCCTAAACTTTGCCTTTTGCAAGCTATCTTGCAAGCAGAGTCCAATATTTCCTTCTTTGCATCTTAAGCTGCTGAGACTATACACAAAATAAAGTTAGCAACTGTAATACTATATTTGAGGCAAATAACTGTACTGAGAAACTTCAACCAAATTAGTAAAATATTTCTCCCATTTATTTGAATCCTGTTTAGGCACAAGGGAAGAGCTTTGCACGTTCCAGCAGGCATTACGATAAAGGCTAGAGACTGACTTTTTTGTTAACAACAAAAATGTTACTACGTGGTGAACTTAAGGCCAAATTTGCATGCATGTTACTGCATTAGATATCGAGAGTAAGCTAAAATGTAGTCTCTGTTGCTTCAGACCTTTAAGTCAACTTTCAATTGTTTCCCAATATTGTAATAAAAGCTGAAGTTCACATTTTGAGAGGAAGAAGGGAGGGAGAGAAGAGAGGAGGTGTGGCATCAGACTGTGCAGCCTTATGAATGTGTGCAAATGCAATGTTGGGTGATCTACTCTTTTGGCATAGGTTTTCTGATAAATCTCCAATCTCATTTTATGCTTTTCAGATAATTTTTTTTCTCTTAGAAATATTCAGTTTTCTCAATTTAGTTTGTCAACAGAATCTTTAAAAAGAGTGAAAACTACTTTCGATGCTAAATCTCTTAGAGTAAAATATCGTATGTGGAGAAGTGGTTAACACAAGAGCAGTTCAGCGTTGTACTTGCCAGTTTTTAGTGTCCTGTGTGCAGACACTTCATAATTTACACACATGTTCCCTGGAGAGATTACATAATTTTTAAAAACATAAATGCATCCCTGACTCTTACGCAATACTGCTTTCAATATTGGAACTGAGCTGAATTCCACATTTGTACAAAGCAGAGACTGCCTTTCCCAAGTATAAATTTCAGTGAAACATATGGCAAAAAACCCTACGGATAACGCCTCTAATTGTTTGAGGATTATGTATTGATGATGATTGATGTATTAATGGATGCAATTAAGACATTGTCAATGGTTATGTTCAAATCCAATATTTTACGATGAAATGTCAGTGAAAATGGAAGGGTTGATAATCCTGTGCAGCATCATTCTGTAGGAGTTATATGAGCTTTAAACAGCATCGTAACCTCTTCTAGTGTGTCTGGAGGTCTCTGGGTTCTCAAAAAAACCCAACCAAAACCCACAACCCCAAAAAAACAAAACACTGCTAAGCAAAGCAGTTAACCTAATGAGGCAGCGGTTGGGAAACTGAGTACAGTGAAAAGTGTCTGTGTGGCATAAAGTGGTCTTGGACCCTCACTTCAGGAGTTTCTGTCTCATTGTATTGATATTATTTTGTAAGAAATGCAAAGTTTAGAGAAATGAATGGATTTCTCTGCTTTCAGTTGTTGCCTGGATCGCTGGAATACTAAAGGATTTCAGTATATGCTACTAAACTTTAAGTTACGTGCTTAATCTTTTTCTGAATACCAGGTGGCTTGGTGTACTTTGGAGGCTGGCATGTTTGCAAAGTTCAGTTATGTAATCTGAAATTTTCCCCAAGAAATTGGCCAAGTCTGAGTTTAGTCAAACAACCATAAGAGTAACTAAAAATTACCTAATAGTTTAGGCTATTTACTTCTTTGTCTTGTATAACTCCTTCAGTTGAAAACTGTAGACTCTGTTTCCAGCATTTTGGCATCTACAAGACTGAAGACCTTGCAGTTTAAATATATAATGCTATGCTGTATATGTGTGTGTATGTATATATGCATATAGAACAATGACTGTTAGGATTGCTTTATTTTTGAAGTCTTCAATGTTGTTGGGTTTTTTTCCTTTTCTCAGGCTCTGCATGTAAATGTTATCCCTACTTAATATTGTTGCAGCCATAACACAGCTTTTTAATTCTGTATTTTCCTTGAATGACTTCATTATTCTGGGCTGAAGAGAGATTACGTTCTTTTTTCCTTTTTCACAATGCATATATATTTTGCCTGATTTTAATTTTGTTTTAATTTTGTTAAACAGTAATTTGGAACTAGCTATATTGTGGAAAAACTGCAGTTGCTGGCAACACAGCATCTATTAAGTACCCTTGTTGAGCTCAGGGATCTTTACCTTCTGATTTTGATTGTAGGCATGGAGGCAGTGTTTCTTGTCTGTTTGGCTTTTTTGGATTAAAAAAACCCCCACAACTCTTCCCCAAGAAACCAAGAAACAACCATGAAAAAAGCAAACAGACCCCACAACCTCCCCACAATCCAAAACCCAATATGGGGCTATGAAAACTCATTGATTTAAATTCTGTCCCTGTGCATTGCTTTCAATAATGGTTACATTCTGTACAATATAAGAAGACTATTTCTAAAAGTGTTCCTAGAAGCAAATGGTGAGGAGGAATTGCTTGATTTATTTTTTTTAAAACTCATGTATGCATATAAAACTGGCATTTCAGAAAATGACCAGATAACAATATCTAACCTGTTCTCGTACTCTGTTAAACTTGCGTTGATTGTGTCAGGCTAGCCTGGTTGTGTATGAACCTCTCTGCTGTTTGTACAATGTAGTAAGGGAGTATAATACCAACTTTTTGTATCTGAATTACTGAATTCTTCATGGAGAAGATCAGTATAGTCTGGAAAGTTAAAATAAAGGTATATGTGAAGGTGCGCATATATTTATATATATAATGGAGGAAAATAAGCAACTCTGTTCTGTGAATGTGGACACTGAGGTTAAGAACATCCTCAGATTTCTTGATATCGATTTAGACAGTTTATGGCTGCAACATGAACATAGAAATGTTTCAAATGAATTGACACTTAATATGTACACTCTGCTTGGCAAGTGGAGATTTAAATCTTAGGGCAGGAGGAAGGGCAATTTACATCTGCATGTAAACTTGAGCTACTGCATCAGTGTATGGGGCTTTTTGTTTTTTTGTTGTTGGTTTGGTTTGGTTTTTTTCCCCAAAATAAATTAAAGGTAATATGTTATGTTGTATTGGCGGGTTGGAACTAGATGTCTAAGATCCCTTCCAACCAAACCACTCTATGATGGTATTTCAGAGATCGTATAAGTTGTATGAAAACACTTTCTTACAAAGTCTATTTTTCTTAATTATACTTCATTTGATCTTAATTCTTTGAAAAGTGAATCCTGCTGCTTTTCTAAAGAATATGCCCATGTATATTGTGTGTTAAAAGTCTTCATATGCCTAAGTTGTAAAGTCCTCCTAGAATTTAATTCACTTCTAAAATTACAATCTCTTTGTTCATAACAACATATAACCCCTGAAACTGCAAGAAAATGATGTGGTGAATAACGGAAAACAGAGCTTAATGTGCTGGAATGGCTTGTATGCTTGCCAGTACGTATCTGTGTAGCTAATTTATCAGTCTTCCAGCTTAAGAAAAATACTCTTTACTGTAAATGACTGTAAAAGGAGTTCATAGTTTGTGTTTCTGTAAATGCAGTAATGCATTGAGTTTTATTTTGTATGTCTGTCTTGAATGCTAAACCAGCCCCACCTGAGAAGGTCACGCAGCATCACAGGACTACCAAATACTTCAAACTTGTTAATAAAACAAGTAGTGTGACAGTAATTTTTCATAGTTTTGGTCAATTTTTGTTCCTGACGTACTTTCATGTCTTTGTGTGCTGTTTCAAGTTATGATAATTGTAGCTTCTTCTGTTCTCATAGAAAAAAGAAAAAAAAAAAACACCCCACAAAACAAATAGTGTGTAAGAGAGTCAAGGGATATAATCAGCTGATTTTCCTACCTTAAATTCAGTGCTATGAATAGCCACTTAATTGGCTTAAAGCCTTAAGCTTCAATTAAAAAAAAGAAAAAAAAAAAAAAAGGGAGGGGGGTGGGAGTTAATCAGGCCCTTGGAGACCTGCAGTGGTATACGGAGCTTTTTGACAAACTTTAGCTTCTAATCCACTAAGATGTTTTTGAAAATTGTGCCAACTGTCCTGCAAAGCTGTCTCCTAATTCATGATAGGAACTGAAAACATATGGAGTGATGTCCACTTCTGAACAACCACAGCCTGCTGTATCAACTTTAACGAGGGATGTAAAGTGATGTAGAAAAGAGAGCACCTAAGCATCTAAGCACTTCGGAGGCTGGCTTAGGTCCTTAAAAACTGGGTAACTTTTGTATTAGTTCATGATCAAGTTTTAATTTCTGTTGTTTCAAGGTTGATTTCAGTGCAGACAAATGGAAGTAGACGTTCAAATTGCCCGATGTCATGCTGCTTCGTACAAAGAAAATAACATACTGTATACCAGCTGAAACTCTGCCAGCAGCTCTGTCACTGCTGCTGATCCAAGGGTTGGTTTAGGCTCTCGCAGTTCTGTTGGGTGCCTTCCCTTGTTCATATGGATCATCAGGTTTACAGGGCAAGGGAAATAATCCCCTGTTGGTAACTGATCCAGTAAGGTTGGTGGAGGTGATGATTTGCTGACTGTGCTGTAGGCACTTGGTTACACATAGGTCAACAAAAAGGTGCTATAAGATGATCTTTTGAAGTTACTCATCTTTCCCATACATAAGTGGAAATGGGATCCTAGTGCATCAGTTTGAGACAACTTCATGTAATAGCAGTAGGCACAAGAGTTTTTGATAGCCATAGCCCTAGAACAGCCTTGTTCTATATGTTGTGAATAATAAAGGTGCACTCATTTCTGTGTTTTCCAAGTACTTCTAAAGGGAAGACTAGTAACTACTTTTGCTAGAAATGTAATCAAGGGAGACAGAACTGTGTTCACAGCAGCTAAACAGCACAGTTGTGGTCTTATCTCTCTTGCCTTACTGCATGCTTAAGGTCTGTCCCTCTGCCTCCATAGCTACCTGCTAGGCAGCTCAGCCCTCCAGCCTGGCATGCCCTGGTGTCAAACCCACTGACGGAGAAGGCGTTCAGGGCTGTTGGTTTATTAAGGCCTGTGCCCTTTTGTCAGCAGAATTTTTCTTAAAGCTGTTTAGTTGTGGTTCCCAAGGTATAAAGTTTGTAGGTCTGACTTTATACCAGTTCAGTAAAGGTTTTCTTAAAAATCTTGGCATTTAAATGCCTTTTCCTTGTTGGTGCCCATGACAACAGAACCGTTGGTTTGGGTATTCTGTGGCAGCTCTCTATGCATGGAGCAAAATTCCTTTGCAGCTTTGATTTGACCTCCCTAAAAACAATAAAAAAGTTTCATCTTGTTATGCAATTGTCCAGCTGGTAACTGTATATAGAAGTAAAGGGGTTTTTAAATTATGCTCATGTCTTAGAAGCACATGAATTTCACAACAGTATGTTTCTGCATATTGAAGGTAGTCATGTCAAGAGATAAAGCATGCTCTGTAATGTTTCTTGAAAACACTAACAAGATTTGATGGGGAGGAGGTCATTACTTATATCTGCAGTTGCTTCATAAAATAAAATTTCAGTCAAATCTGGTACATGATCCAGGAAATTGTGAGTTTTTCCTGTTCCTTAGAATGGCATTAAACTTATTTTTGTGCTTGACTTTTCTACAGCAAAACTAAGGCTGTTTTGCATTTCCCCATAGGTAAAAATAAATTAACTGATCAATGGGGCATCTTATGTAGCTTTTTGAAAATCATGCAACTTAGGTGAACTAAAACTGAATAGTTACATAAACTGAAATGCAGAATACCTTCATTTTGGAAGTTCTTTATAGGATGGAGAAGAACTTGCTCAGTTATTTTATGCCTTTCTCTAATTATGCTGGATTGTAACTTGTCCCCTCTGAACTGCTTAAAATTGGTTTATGTGACTTGAACTTGCTCTGGTGTAAATTAAATAGGCATTTTCAAAAGAAATAAGATTACCAAAATGCATTAATAGCCTGCATCGTCAGTGATTATCATCATAATACAGAAAATGCTGGTCAGATAATTCCTATCAGTCAGTTAAGTATTTTAGCCTGTCAGGCTTTAGAATGCAGCTCCTGAGGAGGCTGCAGGCATCTGCTTGTAATGCTATATGTTATCTGCATGTTAAGCATTACTACTCTAATACTTTTCTTCCCTTTGAGAAGGGATTATTCATGCTCCTTAGTATTTTTTGTAAGAGAAGATAAACTCTTGGTGTCAAATGTCAGTTGAAGCCCATAGTATGTTTTGTTGTTTTCTTTTTCAGCATGTACTTTTTCATGGATTAAGTGTGATGTTTCATATTTTTTTAAGTATAACTCCTGCTTTCACGTGTTTAAATCATAATGGTTCAGAAACTTTCAAGGGATGCTGAGAAGTTCTTGATGCCAATCTAATGCATTATTGTATGCAAATGTTTGACAGTAATATGAAAAACTTACTGCAAGCCTAGTTGAGGATGCTAATTTAAACACATCAGTTAAGCATTAAGCATTGGTCAGTGAATGGTAATGATGTGTTAGGTTATTAAACATGATTCAAATTTTTGTTTTGATTTGGAACAAAAATGGCTTGAGTGGGGGAGACTAGAATCCTAAAAGAGCTTTCAAAAGCATGGAGAAAGTAGCATGCATAGCAGAAATCCACTTAAGTCTCTTGTCACGATTAAAAAAAAAAAAAAAACCAACATATGCCCACCAGAATTACTGGGGATAACACTGTATTTTTATACTCTGAAGGAATAATACCTAATGTGTGATATTCTGTAGCTGATAAAAATTTTCTTGCAGTCTTTGCAGTTTCTTAATACTTTATTTCTGTAACTGCCATCCAAAGATCAGTCTTGCCCACAGAAAGCCAGTGCCTCACCTGATGCTCCGGGCTTTCCTGCT